>NC_056745.1:998041356-998116356 GCF_019279795.1 Protopterus annectens | reverse complement strand
TGAGCTAAAAGATTGAGAGATATGGCCCATGAGTCCATTTAGGTAAGTGAGTCCAGGTAAAGTTGAAAGCACCCATCAAATAGTCTAGGTTTAACTTGAAAGATGATATTGAATCACATTGCTTAAACTGCAGAGAATGCTTAGTCTAGGCTAGACACTGGGTGATAAAAAAATGTATCCATCATCTTCTAGTTATCAGCTGATGAACATTTAGATCTCTGGTTCTAGCATTAGCTGAGCTATTTGTCAATATTTAGGAGATCATTGATCAATGGATCTCTGATGGTGAGGTAAGCAAGGCATTGATCACCACTCAGAGTCTATAATACACACAATACATGGACAGAGCTTCCAGTCTCTCCTGGAAACTAAGGTTCTTAAGACCAGAACATTTCTTTTTAGTAACTTATTTGGAGCTTTTTTGTTTGGAAACACTGGGGCTGTTGTTTAACCAAGGACTTTACTCCCTTCAACTTAAGACCAGTCTGCCCATCCTTGCATAATTGAATTCTGTCAGTCTTAATTTGTAGTGATTCATTTATTCATTTACTTGTTTTCTCCTACAGCTAAGTATCATTAAACATCCTGAAGAAGCTGCTTGACCTGATCCCTTCCCCCAAGTCCATGCTGAAATGTGAAAGTTATTACTAGTTTGTGTTTGCTTACAGAGGTTACAAGTTGTTTAGGACCTCCATATTTCAATGAGTTATCTAAATATGTCATGTGTATTCAATTTAAGTGATTGTGTAACATGAGGGAAATATATATCATTTTTGCATGTAGTATAGATAGCAAGACTCATAGAATGGTTGGTCATTAACTATCTGTATCAAATGGGATGCTTTGTTGTTGTTTTCCTGTTCTTTCTTACTCAGAATGGACTCTACTTATACCTACTTACAATGTGCTCAGTGCAGACACTGTGCCTGTGTCAGAGTATGTCACAGGCTTTTCTTGATGCACACTACTTATCATCAACCAGTTATCTCTGTTAGTTTATGCACAGTTTCTCTAATTGTATCTGCTTGCCTATGCAAGTGAAAAAAATGGTCGTACTATTCTCTGACGGAATAATCCTGTGAAGGACTTTCTTTATACCCTTCTATAAAAGAAGAATACACATTACCTCAAGTTCTGTGTCTTTCTAGATATCCAGCCAAGCTGTATAAATACTGGTTGCTTTTCCAGTCTTGATCAGTGTTATGCCAGCCAGGCTACCTTTGTTTCTATAATTTTGCTGATAAAATTAATCCCAGCCTTATTATTTTGACTTTTAATTTCTATGGATTGCTCCTTTTTTCTTCTCATTCCTTACCTTTTGTAGATACATCTGATTTTAAATACTTCACATATGGCCTCCAGGCATTTGTGTGAGTCTCTCACTTATGTAGCTTGCATGAACAGTCTCTAACTTTGCTTTTTACCTTACTGACTTACTATGCTACCCCCTAAGCCTTCAGCAATACCAACAGATACCTGTAATGTAATGTAATGTCTAGTTAAATTCACATTTCCTTATTTAAAGAGATGTTTTGTTTCTACTATCTCTACTAAACAAGTCAAGTAACTAAAGCATATTTTACAAAAAAACAAAAAACACTTGGAAAGGTTAAAATTAAGTGTTCTAAGTTACTAAATCCATATGCTGCATTAGACCTTTATTCCTAGCTAAAAAAAGAAAGGAAAAAAAAAAACAAGGAATGTCTCAGACTAATATATTACAGCCCAGTTATCATCAAAATAAACTAAATATTCCACTTCAAGACAAGTATAATCAAAGCTGCAATACAAATAAATACATCCAAAGTATGGACATTTGTGATTGAAGCTAAAAAAAAAAAAATTTGACTGCTGGTTGGGCAAATAAAACCAGCAAACTTTGTGTATAACTAGGACTTGGTTTAAAACCTAAACACTGTCTTCATCCCAGTGGAATGGAAAACAGCTACCATCATCCCTTTGCACAAAGGGGGGTATCCATGGACGCTGAGAACTATAGCTTGACCAGCCTTATCTGCAAGACTATGGAACGAATCATCATGGACCTTAATTAACAAAGATAAAGGAAATCTCCAAATGCTCAAACACACCCACTTTGGCTTTGTTAAGGGGAGGTCATGCCTGTTAAACTTGGTAGACTTCTTTGAGACAGTCACCAAAGGCCCAGATGAGGGCAAATCTGTGCATACGGCCTACCTAGACTTAGCCAAGGCCTTTGACACAATCCCCCACTCAGGCTTCATTGATAAACTAGCCCAGCTGGGTATCAACTCATATATTGTCAGGTAGGTTGCAAACTGGCTCACTGACAGAACTCATACAGTCAAAATAGGGGACTCCACCTCCTCCAGCAGACCCGTAACCAGCTGTACTCCACAGGGATCGGTTCTGGAACCCCTACTGTTTGGAATCTACTTCTCCAAAATACAGGCTAAAACTAAAGAATTTTGGCTGACAAAATTTGCTGATGACTGCAAACTGGATGCGATCATTGAAACCCCAAGAGATGTCAATATCCTGTAAGAAGGTCTTCCACAGGCTAATGACTGCAGCCAAATTCATGGTCTTAAACTTAATGCAAAAAAAATGTGTTATCATTCCCTTCAACAAGGGTGATGTTCCTGAAAACTACCACATTACTAGCAATACCCTAAGCAAATAATCAGTGGTGAGAGATCTGGGCGCACAGGTTAACAGCAACCTTAACTTCGATCACCATGTCTCCACAGTGGTAAGAAGGGCATTTTAGATTGTTCATCTCATACGTAAGGGCATTGCCTCAAGAAAAAAGAGGTTATCACCCTCTGTACTCTTCCTTCATCAGGCCAATAATAAATTACAATGCTCCATTTGGTATGTTCCTTTCCAAACACCTGCAGCAATTGAAGGAGCAACAAAGGTTCCTTACAAAGAAAATGAGGGTCTTCAAAATCTGTCTTATGAGGACGGATGGAAATCATTGTCAGTTTACTCTGTGTCATACAGACTGCTCAGAGGCAACCTGTACCTTGCATATAGAGCACTCTCTGTCCCAGCTTTGATGGAAATGCTGCACATTCACAAGTCAAATGGCACACAGATCACTTGCTCAAAGGACCTTATCCTGGTATATGACATCAACAGAACTTGCTGGAGAGATAGATTTGTCTCACAGGGGTTGCCCCACCTTTGGAGCAAACTTCCTATTCATGTTAAACAAAGCCCCTCTTTAGCCTTATTTAAGTGCAATTTGGACAATTGGATGGGTAACCAGAAATTCTCCCCAGGGGGTCCACCTGTGTCCCTCTTGGACAGGGGCAATAGGTGCTGATTATAGTGGATGCTTGAACCAGACACCCATGGGAACATAGGTTGAACTTGGCTAGGCTTGTAAGGGCCCTGGGGCCATTAGCCTAGTAACCTCCTATGATCCTATGAAAACGTATCCAGTTTTTAAGGGATTTCTGCCTAAGGATTATCACAGTTTTGAACAGGATTAACCACACAAATAGGGTAGTTGGTGTATTTATATCTAAATTTGGGTTTTAAGTACTGCATCATTGCCACGTAATGTCCTCCTTTAGTTTTGATAGTTTTCTCAGCATGATACATTTATCCCTTCCATTAATATATGTAAAACAGTAGTTAGAACTGTCACTCAGCTGGGTCAACATGAACATCTGAGGAAGTCTAATATTTATTTATTTACTATTTGGAGACTGGGTGGGTGGGCTTGTCCAAAGACCCTTTACAGCCATGACTTGTGCTTGAAGGGAAAAGTAGCACAATCAGATAACAATACAATACAGTCAAACAGTGGTACAGTAATTAAATATAATAAATCAGACAGCATGTTAAATAGCATTACTAAAGGGATTTTGCAAAAGCAGGCAGAGCAAGAAGCCAATGAGCAAAACATAAAGGAATCAAAATATATGATATACAATTGAATAGGCACTGGAAGCAGTAGGTATCAAATGAGAAGTGCACGCATAGACTACATTGTGTTTAAAGCAGGTGCAATGTATCTCCTAAAGAAAGTATTGAGCCAGACTTTTAATGAACCCGCGGAGATAATTTTGTTTATTTATTTCTCTTGGTAATTTGTTCCACAGGGCAGGGAAAAGATAGTTTTGAAGGTGTGTCTCATGATAGTGAGGGTTTCCACTTGGCTGCTTCTCAGGGAGTGTAATTGTTCCCTAAAAAGAGTTTTCTTTTCAGAAGAGGGTTGTACCCATTTTTTCAAACCTTGTAAATGAGGAATCCCGGAAAGTAAGGTATCTTTCATTTACTGCGAGCCAGCTAAGGATCTTTAGCAGGCAGCAGGCTACAGTGATGTGACTGTCAAAAAGCAGGGCAAATCTGCATATTTTGTTTTCAGTTGCCTGTAACTTTTGGGTTATTATGTGAGCATGTGAGCAGTGGAATGTCAGCTAAGGGAGACAATATTCAAGTTTGAGTAGCAGAAGATTTTTGGCAATGGCTGCTCAGGTTAATGGGGAGAGGAGATGAGAATTTTTGTAGCAGAGTTTTAGCTATTAGGGAACCATATTGATGATGCTAGCATGAGTTATGAAGGATAGAGTGGGGTCAAAGATGAGGCATAGGTATTTATATTCTGACTTATAGGGAATGATATCGTTCTGACTATCTATAATGAAGAAGACAGGTTGTTAAGGGAGTTTATGTAGGGAGTCAAAAAGCATAATGGTTTATGGTTCACCAGTAGACTGTTGAATTTTACCCAGAAGCATATCTCAAAGAAAGGTTATTGGAGTTGCACAGGAGGTCTGTGGTGTTTTTATTGGCTTGTAAGAAGAGAATGTCATCACCATATACTTTGAGATTTAGGTTAGGAAAGTTCACAGTAAGGACATTAATAAAAAAATGAGAACAGATGTGGTCCCATTTCTGAGCCTTGGATATCCTCTGTGTTAAGGGGGCTCAGTGCTGAATACTGATTGTTAGAATGGACTGAAATTATTTTAAATAATATTGTAGCCATCTTACAGTGTTTTGGTTAAAGTTTTTTTTTTTTTTAATTTGGTAATGAAGTGATGAAGGTTTACAGTTCTGAATGCAAATGTCATGTCAACAAAAACACCAGCATTTGTAAGGCCCTTATCGGTGTTGTGTATGTGGAGTCAATGACTGTTAAAAGGGTTTTAGTGGTGATAAAGGTATTTCTAAATCTGTGATGCCTATGAGGCAGTACAGTATGACTGCTGGTGTGCTTGAGCAAATGTTTGAATAGGATATCTTCAAAAGATTTTTCAAAGATTTTATCAAGAAGACAAAGATTGGATATAGACATAAAGTCTTTGCATGATTTGCATAAAGGAACTTTTGGTAGAGGAATTATGGTGGAATTTTTAAGGGCAATTTCTGAAGTAAGAGAAAATTTGAATATATAGGTCAGAAGTCTGACATTTTTGTTGGCTGCTTTGCAAAGGAGTATAAAGTGAAAAGGATTTTGAAGAGGTGTACTTTAAATGTTTAAGAAAGGTTTTAGTTTCTTTTACTGAGATTTTCGAAAAGTTAAAAGACTGCTATGTAGTCCATTAGTGGATAAATATTGGTCAAAGGGTTAGTACTTTAAAAAGGTTCAGTGGGAGAGTAGCAAGGAATAGACTGCAGGGTGGCATATTCCTCAGGTGAGTTGTTGATGGGGTTGTTGTATAGTGAGTTTATAAGTTTGACTAGTGAATTTATCTCTTTCTCGAAGAGTCTGGGGCTGCTGGAAGCATACATTTGTTTATTCCTTAAATATATGGCTTTAGCAGAATTATTTGCAATTCTGGATGAGTTTTGGAGGGAGCAAAACTCTTAATACAAGATATTATTAGTCTGGTTTTGTTTCTAGAATGTCTAGGCATTATTCCTTTGTTTTGTGCATTGTTTCATCTCTTTAGCAACAGGCGTTCAGTTTCTTTTAACCTTTTGGGCATGTAGGGGAACAATAGATTTTGAACAGAGGAAAGAGTATGTATTAAAAACGTTAGTGCTGCTGTCTAGTCAGTGATTGCATATAGGGGTGAACAGATGATACTATTTAGCTGTATATCAAACATGGGTAGCTTTTATTGAGGGGGAAAATGATCAGTAACAATTTGTGGACTAGGTGTAATTGATTTAAATGCCAGTAGAAGAGAACAGGGCAGTAGTCATTTGAAGAGTTTGAATAAATGTTAACAATGAAAGTGGAATCACATGCATATCAGAACTAGAATGACTCACTTATCCTACACTCAGCTGACTTGCAGTTCCTCATGTTTTGCTTTCTAATATATTTTTTGTCAACTTGCTGTCTAGTGCAGATGAAAGCATTTCATTGATATGAGTGTGCAGCTTTAAGGAACACTTTTAATTATTTGTTCACTTTCTTCATTTTGGACCATATCACATGGTCAAACTCAAAACAATGATAAAAACTCCAAATACAAAAAACAAAAACTGAAGTAGGCACTGCAGCACTCAAAACGAAATAAAAATTGATTTTAATGTTAAGCGCTTTTCGTTTGATGTAGTACACAAACTTCTTCAGACAAATAAAGATTCCCACACGGGGAGTATAAATACATCTTAAATTAACAACTCAATCAATAAATTAATCAATCAAGAATATTTAAAGAAAACAATTAGAAATAACATTTAAACACATACTACCATCTTCATAATACCTACCAGGTTTAAACTGTATATAAAAACCTAAAAAATATATATTAAATACTAAATACTAAATAAATATACATATCAAGGACATTCATATTAAAAAATGAATGAATCAATACAAATTAATAATAACAATTAATGGCAACAACTTCAAAAACCCTGACTTGCAACCAAACAGTTCATAATAAAAGATTGATGTCATTTCATCTTTTTACGCTTTTAAGTTTTAGAATGCTGCTAATAGAGCAGCATTCATTCAACCCCGGGAAACTATAGGCATTTAATCTTATCTGCCAAAACAATTCTAATTCTTCTAATTTTAGGGGTGTAGGACCACCCCTAACATCCTGAAAGATTTGTCGCTAAAAATTTAAAACTGTATTCTGGAAAAGATAAAATATGCTTTGCCAAGGTGTTTTCAGATTTATTCTTTTTAATGGCATAAATATGCTCATACAACCGGTCAAGAAGATGTCTCTCCATTTTTCCACTGTAGAAGGCAGGGCAAACCTGACATTGGGCCAGATAAACAATCATCTTGGAATTACAGTTCACTGTACACTTCAAACTATATTGGAAATCCTGCACCTTAAATCTATTAGATTCTATTATGTATTTACAATAATTACATTTGTACATACCAACATTTCTAGAATGTACACATTGATGCTGCTCGAAAAATGCCTTTAGATTTTTAGCTTTCTTATAAGTCACAACAAGCTGATTTCCCACCTTGTTGTATAGACTAGGGTCACTTCTAAATAAAGCCCAATTTTTATGAATGATACCAGAACAAACATTGCTATCAATGTTGTAAGTTGTGATGAACGTGGGGCCTTGAATGGTTGATTTATGAGTCAAGTTACTGTCATTAACCAACATAGCCTCCATGTTCCCATCCTGCTGAACTTGTATGTTTTCAAAACCCAAAATTGGCTTATAAAAGCAACTTAATCTTAAAACGTTGAAGTTGTTACCATTAATTGTTATTATTAATTTGTATTGATTCATTCATTTTTTAATATGAATGTCCTTGATTTGTATATTTATTTAGTATTTAGTATTTAATATATATTTTTTAGGTTTTTATATACAGTTTAAACGTGGTAGGTATTATGAAGATGGTAGTATGTGTTTAAATGTTATTTCTAATTGTTTTCTTTAAATATTCTTGATTGATTAATTTATGGATTGATTGAGTTGTTAATTTAAGATATAGTTATACTTCCTGTGTGGGAAGCTTTATTTGTCTGAAGAAGTTTGTATACTATATCAAACGAAAAGTCCATATCACTTGGTGACAGTAGGACTGTTATTTGTGTTAAACCGGTGTGCAGTCCTGTGGTTACTTATTAATTAAAGTACATTTTGCATTTTATGTGACACTTGTTTAGTTAGGCACGGTAGGCTTACCATTAGTGTGAGTGACACTTGCTGTAAAAGGCATCTGTTCTTCTAACTACTGTTATGCAAATGCGAAATTAATCTAAATAAGTTATGTGTTGTTTGAGGCAAAGCCCCCCACATTTGGATGCAGGGGTAATGACTCCTGCAAATACATTTCTTCTAATATTAGATGGTAGTTTTTGATGCAGAGATTGTTTAGTGATGAGAAACTGATAAAATGTCTCTCAGAACATTCTGTATATTGAAGAATTGCAGCAGAATAAATGGATGACCCAGTAGCACACGGGAGTACAACTGCCGTTTAACCTAAGTTATTGTCAAAAATCACAAAACGTTGGTACATTCAAGACCGTGAACTAGCTTTTACTTAAAATGTACTACAAATGGAATGAATGTTGCCTGACATTATGAGTGGCTCTAACCCCATCTTTATTTTGCAGTGGAATCCAAAAATAATCAGGTTCTATAATAATAAAAAAAAAAATACTTAACTCATGCAAAAAGAAATCTAAATCTCAAGATGCCTAAAACATTTTTGCTAAAGTATATAAGAAACTTTGGACCCTTATAGAATCAACCAAAGCCAAACAAGAGATAAAAATTACCAGCCAGTTGAAGGATTGAATTATTTTAAAAATGCCAGAAACAATGCCTGGCATTGTGCAGAGCTAATAGAAAAAAACATCACATACTCAGAGCCACAGAGCATAGCCAAACTACTAGCAGACACATTTAGCTCAAACTTCCTAACCCCTCCCCTCCAATATCCTCAGATCACATACTCACACATATTCCACCTCCCAAATTTCACAAAAAAATTCTCAAGGCTTCATTTATGAGGCCAGATAGCATACCAGGCTACCTACTGGTCAGGTCGAAGCCTAACTTGTCTGATACCACCCTACAGGAGGTATTCAGTATCAGTCTGAAAACAGGAATTGAATCTGATGAATGGAGGACAGCAATAAAGGTGAGGCTTCAATGGATCCAGGTAATTATAGACCCAAAATCCTGACCAGCATCATCTGTAAGTCCATGAAAAGGATCATTACGATAGTAATATAAAAAGATATAGGTAACATGCATACTCCTGCTCAAATTTACTTCAGATTTGTCAAATGCAGGTCTTACCTGCTTAACTTGGTTGATGTGTTTGCAAAATGTACTGAAGCAATGTATGGGGCAAACCAGTGCAGCCCACTCAGCTAGACCTCACAAAGGCAAGTAAAAACATCCCCCACTTACTTATCACAGACAGATTCTCTTTTCTAAATGTCAGTCCCTATGTAAGTCATTAGATAGCCAATTATCTGGCTATTAGAACCCAGAAATTTAGGGTAGAGCCTCTACCTTCTTCAAAAAAAAAGTGGTCAGCAGTGTCTTCTATGGTATGGTCTTTGGACCACTCTGCTTGGACATTTTATTCTTGAAGGTCAAAACTAAGGCTGATGGGTTGTGACTGACCAAGTTTGCAAATGACCATAGTCTTGTTGCCATTATAATCTCCCAGAGGTCACCAAGATCCTACAAGAGGGCCTGCTCCAAACAAATATGTGGTGTCAAAACTATAAAATAAAACTAAATGTTAAGAAGTGTATAACTGTATTCGTCGACAAGCATGATTCTCCTTCTACCCATGTAAGTATCACACTGACAATGCACCCTTGAAAACTGATACCATAGTTAGGGATCTGGGAATCTGTGTTGACAATGAACTGCCGTTTGATAACCACATTTCCATTGTTGCAAGGAAGTCCATTTTCATTATTGTTTATATCAAAACGTATTGCATCCAGATCCAGGGATGTGATAATTCCACTCTACTTGCCACTCATTAATCTGATTATTGAGTATAATACTCCTTTTGTTATGTACCTCACAAACACTTGTCATAAATGGAATGACAGCAACACTTTCTGAAATAAAAAGTCAAGGACCTAAATGGGAAAAACTATGCAGACGATCTCAAAGACTTGTCTCTCTTATTAATATCATACTGGCTACTGACATGACCTCTTCCTTGCATATAGAATGTCAGCAAACCCTGTTCTGTCAAACCTATTACACATTCAGAAGTCCAGCTGTCTTATAAACACCAACTCAAGGGATCTCAGTTTGTTTTTGTATCACAGAGAAGACTGATTGTATGGAAACATCCTCGACTCCACATAAAGAGAAAGTGCTCTTCTTATTCTATTCAAATGAAATTGGGGTGACTGGATGAGTAACTGAAAATTAGTCCCTGGTTTAGTACCCATATCCCTACTGGATAAGGGGAAAAATGACATATCCTTATTGGGACCATCTCTGGGTTATTTGCATGCAAAATATAAGGGCTTAAACTACCATAGGAATGTAGTGTTAGGCTTCATAAGAAATAGCCTAGTAGATACCTATGAACTTGTGAATCTATGAGAAATAGATACACAAGGCTAGACTGTGGCAATAGATTACTGCCCACTCTACTTCATCCTTTGTCTTAGCATTTCAAGTCCCCAAATGCCCAGCTTCTGAACGGTGCCAAAGTCTGCTTTTCAATTTTTCCCTTAGATCTGCTAATTCTCTCCTCTCCTGCACTTTTACTAGCTTATTAGTCTAGCACTTTACCAGACTTAGTTTCATAGTATAGTACTAGGCTATCTGCCCTGGGGCATTTGTAAGCCTAGCCATAGTGATGTGGCTTTTGCCACCCCATGAAATGGTACAAAAATGTACAGAATAAATCTAGAATACTGTGCCTCTGTCTAGTAGTGACACAATGAAGGTCCCCTTATATAATAGAATTAGTTTACTGTGCCCCTGTCTAGCAGCAATTATTGTAGCACACAAAAGTATTACCAGCACTAAATGTTCTACAAGGAAACAGCTTCAGTACTTATTATTAATGCCCCCCAGGCATGTGCAAAGGTCAGTTCCCTATGCTTTCTGGGCATCCTGAGGCAATGTAGCAACTGCCTCATGTACACTGACAACCCTTTCCTCTTACCTCCCAACACTCAAGCCTTGTGAGAGATGCACTTATATATCCAAATTGGAATCCATGCACTCTCCAGCCAAGACCAGAATAGCTGGTCAAGAGGAGAAGGTCAACACTTGCACCACACCAAATGGAACACATAGCCTTCCAGAACACACACCAGCACTGCCTTCACATAAAAACACAAACCACACACCCACCTTTGTGGAGGCTCTCAATAAAAATCTACCCAAACAGATGAGACCTCCAAGGCAGAAACGCATTCGACCACCACAACACAACACTAGTCACAAGACAAATAGCTCTCCTAAACAGTGTGCCACTCAACCAAAGCCCATAAGACAAAACAGCATGCCCTATACACTATCACAGGTGACTCGATAGTGAAGCACACTGATATCCAACCCACTAGGTTGCATAAGAAGAATGTAACAGTCAGCTGCCTGTCAGGCGCCAGGATCTGCCACATAACGCACAAACTCAGGTCCCTCAAAAACAGGTACAAATATGACTCTTTTATTGTACACGTGGATGTGAATGACCTGAGATGTACTTCCCTGGACTACATGAAACACATGGAGGAGCTCTCAGATTATGTAGCCCAGGTGGGTATGACCCTAGCCCTGAGCAGCATCCTACCATCACCCAGAATGATACCACAGTACAAGCAGAAAATTATTGATTTCAACAATTGGCTAAGTTTCTGGTGTCATTCTAAGGGGATCCAGTATCTGTCTGGGATGACATGATTGACAGACCTCAATGCTTTGCCAGAGATGGCCTGCATCTGTCACCCCTGGGCTTCTGGATACTGGCCAAGGCTTTTGCCGCCCCCTATAGTCCCTTTTTAGGTGATGCTCCAAAGACCAAATTACCACCATAACAGCTACAAATAAATGCAATCTGAGGGTCATGCTGCTCAGTGCTAGAAGTCTAAATCTCACAATGCACTCACTCGAAGCACTCCTTAAAATGGAAAACATTGACATTTGTGCCATAACAGAGACCTGGTTCAAGGCAGCAGAAAGCACCCCTGCACTACCAGTCTACAACTCATTCCACACCTTTCAGCCATAGAACTTGGATTGAAGCTCCAATGGCGGTGGTGTTACTATATTCATAAAGGATGCGCACACCTCCAGACTGGTAGCCCAACATAATGCATCTGAGATACTTTAGGTACAGCTAACATTGGGTAAGATAGCGATTCAGGTTGTTGACTGCTATAGGTCCCTAACCATGTCCCAAGACTCACACTCCATGTTGCTAAGCACCCTGGATAATATTAGGGTCCGACCTAGCACTCTCATACTGGGTGACTTCAACTACCCCTCCATTAACTGGGAAAACTACTCATGTACCAATACACTTCCCCAACATTTCCTGGAATCCATTAATTCCAATGCAATGGACCAGCTTGTTCTTACCCCCACTAAAGGTAGCAAGATCCCTGACCTGGTCATTACTAACATGGGTAACCGTTGCTCTACACCAATAGTCAACTCCTCCCTGGTTAGATTTGACCTCAAACTAATCACCTTGGAAATCCACCCCCCCCCCCCCACACACACAAAGGTAACTTCCATGAAAAATTTCTCCAAAGCTAACTCTGGGTTCCTAAAAACAGAGGTGGCTAACTTCACAGCACCCATGCAAATGGAGAATAGTTGCATGACCACCAAATCATACACCAATGCAATGTACAAACACATACACAAATGCATGGCTCTCACCATATCCAACAGAACCAAGACGCTATCCTCCAAAAAAGGAAGCCAATCTGGTGGTCCCCTGCCATAAACAAACTCTACAACAGAAGGAGGAAACTGATTCAGAATAAGGTGAAGTTCCAAGACTGGAAAAACTCCTTTATCAGCTTCAACAAAAAATTGAGATCCATCATCAAATCCTCTAAAGTTAGCTATGAAAACAGAATTGCAGCAGATAGTAAAGACAACCACATGGCCTTCTATAGTTATATAAAGAATCTCCATGGCAATACCCAGATTTGCTCTGAGCTAATGCACAATGGTACTTCCTATACCAAGCCAACAGATATTGCCAATATACAGGCCGACAGATTCAATGCCAACTTTACCCCCCCCCCCAAATGATCTGTCACAATACCAGTAGAGTGCCAGGCACCCTGTATTACTGCTGCACAGGTTAAAACAGCACTCTCCAAGGCCAAGAATACAGCTTCTATGGGACCTGACAATATCCCTAGCTGTGTTCTACATGAATTAGAGAGTGAACTGGCACCTCACCTTGTGTGCCCTGTTCAATCACAGCCTCACCTCAGGCTTTGCCCCTACCAAATGGCACACTGCCACAGTCATCCTTCTCCACAAAGGAGGAGCTAGTACAGACCCTGGGAACTATTGCCCCATTAGCCTGATGAGTCTCATATGCAAAGCTATAGAATGCATCATCATGGACCTAATAAACAAAGATATAGGGAATCTCCAAACTCTGGATCCCACACAGTTTGGTTTTCTGAAGAATACATCATGCTTGCTCAACTTGGTCGACTTCTTTGAGTCAGTCACCAGAGCTGTGAATGAAGGCATGGTGGTTCACACAGCCTACCTTGATCTGGTCAAGTCCTTTGATACCATTCCCCACTCAGGAATCATAGAAAAACTCAGTAAGCTAGGCATCAACCCCTATCACTAGGTGGGTTGCAAACTGGCTCACAGGTAGAATCCACAGTGTGAAAGTAGCTAACTCCAAGTCAGACTGCCGATCAGTCACGAGTGGAGTTTCACATGGTTCGGTTCTGGGCCCTCTCCTGTTTGGTATCTACTTCCCTGAAGTCTAGGCCAACAGAAAGGGACTCTGGCTGACAAAGTTTGCAGACGTTTGCAAGTTTGGAGCTATTATTAAATCCCCAAGTGATGTTGACATCCTACAGAAAGGCCTCACCGAGACCAATGATTGGTGTCAGAACCACAGCCTTAAGCTCAATGCCAAAAAATGTGTCATCATCTCCTTTGGGAAAAACTCAGTTCCCATGAATTACCACATTGATGGCAGTCCACTGAACACAGAAGGCATTATAAGAGATCTGGGAACACAGGTTGACAGCAACCTCTCTTTTGACCACCACATTGCCACTGTGGTCAGAAAGTCCTTCTATGTGGCACATCTCATTACTAAGAGTTTTGCATCCAGGAAGAAAGAGGTCATTGTCTCCCTCTACTCTTCCCTAATTAGGCCAATCATCGAGTACAATGCCCCATTTGGCATGTACCTCACTAAACACCTGCAACAACTGGTGAGACCACAAAAGTACTTCACAAAGAGTATCCTAGGCCTTAAACATTTGTCCTGTATGGACAGACTTAAAAAACTCCAACTATTCTCTGTCTCATATCACCTACTTAGAGGCATTCTCTGCTTGACTTACAAAGCCATGTCTGACCCAGCTCTGTTAGAATTGCTACATCTAAAGAAATCCCAATCTTTCCGCACCACATACTCCAGAGACCTCAACCTCATTATCAAAATTACCTAGAGACTGCCATGCTATGGAATAGACTTTCCATACATGTCAAGCAGAATGCCTCACTGGCCCTCTTCAAGATAAATCTTGATGAGTAGCTGGGAAATAGAAAATTCACCCCAGGGAAAACTCCAGTGGCTTTACTCGATAGAGGCACTGGGAAATAAGGTCAGGTGGCACAATGTCTGGGTAATCCTATGGGTTCGTTTTGTAAAGGCTCCAAGGCCATTATCCTAGTACACACTTATGAACCTATGAACCTATAAAGACAGGCTCACAGAAAATTTATGTTATCTTATTTACAGTAGATGATGTAATAATCTAGCTTGAGACAGCCAGATTGTGAAAGATCTGAATAAGATGTAGTTAAAAATTATAATGTACATTTTAGCAATGCCATTTCTACAGCTACACAAAACCAGCTTATCTTCTTGTCTGAAAACGGTTCTTGATGACCAGTTCACTTATTCAGTTAACTGAATAATAGAATAAAAATGTATTTAAAAATTAAAACACAAACAAATTAGGCTAAAAAATATTCCTGGAAATAATGTTGTAGCTTAGAACGTTTCATAATATGTACCTAACATAAGCAATATTAAAATTAGCTTCATATTAATTTCTGATCTCGTGTCATTATATACAGCCTTTAAACTGACACAATTAACCTATTAATTAATATACATTTTTGAGTGAAAATCAAAAGCTCTATTTTCGATCAGATGATTTCTTTTTTTTAGACCAATGTTTTCCCATTTTGTCAGTCCTGCTTCATAACAATTTTGAATATTGTGGTCAAATGATTTATTCTACTTTAGAGGACCATTTTCTCTTTTTCATAAACATATTGCTATTTATTCAATCCTTAATAAACATTGTTGGTAAATCAATGAGCTTAAATATCTGTCTTAGTTCCTATTAGGAAAAGAGTTGATTTATTTTTACCCTTTCATTTAATGGCTTAGGAAAAGTATTTTACAAATTCACCAGTTACAGATATTTGCAATTGGTAGGTATGCCAAAACATCATGTACAACACTAATTCAAGTTTTGGAGTAACTATGAAGTGATACCTGCCTCCATTACTGATACACCAGATTCATTTTCAGTTATCTGGAATAATGTATCGGACAGTGTCAACACTATGCTGTATGACCCAAGTTTTATTATAAGAGTAAACATAGCCAACCATACAAGAAACACATAAGAGATTATTAAAAAATAATAATATAGCAATATTAATGATGCTATCGATATAATTGCTCCAATAATGTACTTCATGTTGGGTCATATTCACAGCCAGCACTCACACAACCTGCATGTGTCAAAAGCAGAGTTATTGACTACTCACTCTAACTGAAAACCAGCTCTTGTAATTCCCAACAAAATTATCCCAGATTGTTTACTCCTAATGATTAAACAATCGATGCTGGAATGAAAAGGAGCCCCCCCCCCCCCACAGGAGGTCATCTCCAAAAAGAAAACGAAAAGCAAAACAAAACAAACAAATTACCCCTTCCTTTAAACTGAGAACTCGACTGAAATTTCCTTACGGAAAGTGGGAGGGCTTGATGCAATCACCTGCAACAAAGAAACCACCAGTCACCTGGTGACTACCATTTAGATACTACCCCCTCTGCTTTTCTATTTGCTATTTATTTGTTTGACATTTGTTTACCAGGAAAGTCTGACTGGGCCAGAAAGTGCTCATTTTCATCCGAGGCCTTTGAAGAAAAGCTCCACAATCACAATCTTTCAAAAATCAATTACAGACATTTTAAATCACAAAGTATCATGCTACACTATAAAACATAAGAGTGAAAAACATGTTGTAATGAGAAAAACATACAGTGCAATGAACAATAATAATATGAGTTGGAGAAAATATGTGGGAAAAAACTCATTAGTCATGTTATTTGTTACATAGATTCGTATGTGATAAATGAGACCTGAGACAATTCTAGTAAGATATTTAAAACAGATAATGGAGATTATGTGATTAGAGACAGTGAGGGGAAAATGAGTGATGTCTTAGCATGAAAGATGGTGTTTGTATTATGGTCATAGATATAGAAAGAAGGAGGATGGAGAAAAAAAGAGATTATGAGAAGACTGCTGGGTACTCTTCAGGTACCTTTGGTGAGTAGGGAGGATGGGGAAAGAGGTGGAGGAAAAGGTCTTCAGAGATTAAATGGGTACAGTATGGTAGTGGTAAAAACAAAAGAAAGGAGTGGAGTAGGAGGCTGGAGAGGGTTGTGAAGTGTGACTTAGGCCGAACAGAGAGAGTGAATTATAGTAATTAATTTAATCAGGATTGGTACAGGAACAGGTCCATGATCTTGTAAAGTATTCTTTTAGAGAGCATTTAAAGGTGGGGAGGTTAGAAAGAGCTCTGTTGGTTAGATCTAACTAACAGCCTACCTACCCTTCTAACTAAACTTACAAGCCCCACTTCCTGCCCTTCCTCCCTACCTACCCATGTTTCTATGCTATAACTTCAAAGCTCAAGTCAGACAGGTGTCCACAGACAAAATATTTTGCATTTGTTTATGGCTTTTGTTGCTTTCATTACAGCGATATGTATGTACACAATACATAAGTTACTTTAATAACACCTTCTTAAATGTATTTACTTTAATAACACCTTTTTAAATGTATTAGATCTTCACGCCGCTCCTAGAACCATAACAACCAGATCTAATCCCACTCCATGGCTTACCAAAGAAACCAAAGCCCTCCTCAAAGCTAGAGATAAAGCATGGGATCACAGGAAAACTGTTAAGTCCCTAGCTACACAACAAAAATATCAGGCACTTAGGAATAAAGCTAAGAAACTAGTAAAACTTGACAAAATGAAGTACTACTCCAATCTTCAAATCAAGCACCAAAATAGCCCTCAAAAACTTTGGGCAGCCATTAACAAATTACTACTGCCAGGCCAAACTGGTACCCCCTATCTCACCTTAGTAAATAACTCTGACAGCATTCCCACTCAATTTAATAAATTATTTACTGAAACAACACTGACCCTAGCCAATCAACAGAAAAATCAACACACACACCCTTCCTCTGAACCCATCACTACTCCTATAAGGAATAGCTCCTTCAAATTCAGTCATTCTCTATAGAAAGGATAAAAAAGTACCTAAAAAACTTAAGCCCACTGCTCTGGCTGCTGACAAATTACCAGGGGAATTCTTACAAATTGCTGCCGATGCAGTGGCCTACCCTATAGCCATTCTAATTAACAGATCCCTCTCAGAAGCCACCGTCCCAGAGATATGGAAAATATATCACATAATCCCCCTACATAAAGGAAGTAACTCCACAGAGCTTACAAACTACCGACCTATAGCAATTCTATCTCCTCTAGCAAAAATCATTGAAAAGTGCATACACTTCCAAATGATTCACTACTTGCACACACATAGGCTCTTATCAAACACTCAGCATGGCTTCTGACACTTCCATAGTACCACCGCTGCCTTATTGTCCTTCTCCAATACAGTAAACTCTCATAAAAATGCTGGTAAATTTGTTTGTGCCACCTTTCTTGACCTCTCAAAGGCCTTTGATATAATTAAACATGACATTCTTATCAAAGAACTGTCTGAATTAGGACTCTCTCTTCCCTCCATAGCCTGGTTCCAGAGCTATTTAGCTGGCCATCAGCAAGCAGTGTTGTGGAAACAAGAACTCTCCCCCCTTTTCCCAGTTAGTCTTGTTGTTCCCCAGGGTTCTATTTTAGGCCCTCTGCCATTTACCCTCTATACCAGTAAGCTTCATTCCTTCACTCCCAAAGCTCCTGTCATCCAATACGCTGATGATTCTGCGCTAATTTGTGCAGCTTCCTCACTACAGGAATTTCACACATTAACTCAGGAATCGTTCCTCTCTATAGAAACATGGCTATCCAATATCCAACTCATCCTAAACCCTGCTAAAACCAAACTACTATTCTTTAAACCCACTAGGTTCACCTCATCAACTTCTACCTTTAATATCATGTTCAGTAACAAAACTACTATCTCTCCCACAGAGCACAACAAACTCCTGGGGATTGAGATTGATAACAGTCTAACATTTGATATTCATATTTCCCAGATCATCAAGAAAGTTCACAAAAAACTATATACCCTCTATAGAAATAGACAATTCCTTACTCAATAAACAAAAGCTACTATATCTCGTACTCACCTTTTCTCTACCCTCGTCTATGCCTCACCTATTCTCACCAACCTTAGAAAAGCAGACCAGCTAAGCTTGATTCCTGCTATAACAAAATAGCTAGATTTGTTTCTGACTCCCCATTTAGATCTAACCACTGCTAATCTTTGAAGGTGCTCAACTGGCTGGAACTTCCTCAACTCCTGCATTACAACCAACTCTCTCTGGTCCATAAAATTTTATATCAACCAGAACTAAACCCTGCATTGCAAAGCCTACTTCACCTCCTCACTAATAAAATAACTCTTTCCTCCAGTAACAAACATATTCTCACAGTAACTAAGTCAAATATACAGCAGGTGATGCCCTCTTTTTTATTTATGTATCCAAAATATGGAATGCTGTACCCTATAACATAATTACTATGAAATCCTTCATACAATTCAAAAAAGCATTAAAACTGCATCTCACTAATAACTGGCTATGCTCTTGCACTTCACTCTCCACTATGTTAGACCCTACACCACCCTAACTAGCTCACACCTCAAGAGGAACAGATAGGTCTATATCCTGTTACTGTAGAAATACATACAATATAATAAAATAAATTATTATGGTTTAGACCCAAATAACCTCTAAGAAGTTGTTGGTTTACACATGAACCTCTCCAGCAATGATTGAGGTCATTATATATATCTGTTTAGACTAATGAAACTATTACTGTAAGATTTCTCTGTTTTCACTAATTGTGACTGATGTGTATGAATATATTACTATTAATTCAGACTCACTGCATTTTGTATCTAAATATACTTTGTAAACTTTGCATTTTTTTTGTTACATGTCATATGTGTGGAGCTTTTCTCCCCGGGCCTCCAGTGAAAATGGACCTGTGTCCAGTGGACTATCCCAATTAACAAATGTAAAATAAATAAATAAATACATATATATGTCTTTGTGTGTGTGTGTGTGTGTGTGTGTGTGTGTGTGTGTGTGTGTGTGTGTGTGTGTGTGTGTGTGTGTATATATATATATATATATATATATATATATATTTATATATATAATATATTTAAAATGTGGGGGGATGGTGGGGGGCTTCCATAAAAAAAAAATGCATTTTATTATATATATATATATATATATATATATATATATATATATATATATATATATATATATATATATATATATATATATATATATATATATATATATATATATTTTATATATATATATATATATAGATATATATATATACATATAAACATAAATATATACATATAATATAATATAATATTCATATATAGAGATATATAGATATATATTTATAATATATACACACACACACACACACACACACACACACACACACACACACACACACACACACACACACATATATATTAATATATATATATATATATATATATATATACGCAAACACACACACACACACACACACACACACACACACACATAAACACACAGATGCACAAACATATCCTTGCGTGTGTGTGTGTGTGTGTGTGTGTGTGTGTGTGTGTGTGTGTGTGTGTGTGTGTTTGTGTATTCAGACAACACAGGAGAGAAAAAAATAACTTTTTATGTGCAAAATTAAGGCTAGAGTAAGCATTAGTGGTTTCTACAAAAACCTGCCTTGTTAGTATTTTTATTCACATGCATATAAGCTATAAACCTTTGTGCTGCATTCATATACCTATCACAATGTGTACACAGCCATATACACAACACAGTAAACATTTTTATTCTTGAAACACCCCTACATGGTGCTGCATTGTCTTCCAACATGAAGACATGTAGCACTGAGCAAGACTGGCTCCATGGCCATGTGAATGCTAGTGAGGCATTCTGGGAGAGGTATATACTAATTAGCTATGTACCTGGAAGTGTCCCCAGAAAGTAATCTACATGGTTTATACAATTTAAGAAAGCACTCAGACCTGTAGATATGGCCATCCTCACCACATTGTAGAAGCAAACACGAACTTGGTCAGGGAAGACTACTAGACATCAGAGCTTATTGTGCCATAATAGCACCCGCATCCAAACAGTGATTAGAGTGGGGGGGGGTGGACAGCAGGGGCAATAAAGTGGAGAAGTGCCTTGCCAGGATCACTGTTACTATGGGGACTGGGGACATGAGTGAGTTTATATACTTTATAGTGCAGTAACACCATCAAAGTTACTATAAGGATGGCATGGATACACTAGACACCAGATAAGAGTGCCTTAAGGCACAGAACAGCAGGACAAGGACAGGGATACACTGGACACAGTCTTAAGTGCTATCATGGCATCAGCTGAAGTATGGGGATCAGGAGTTGGGGGAATCAGTTGATCACCAGCGAATACATAATTTTCCCTGATAGCATCAATGTTACTAGGGAGATTGAGGGGAGGTAGGAACCACTGGACAGCAGGAATGAGTCTGTAGAGTGCTCTAACAACATCAATGTGGGGATAAGGGGTGGCAAAATACACTGGACTCCAGGGAATACTCCTTAAAATCTCCTAAGTCACATACTTTACTATGGGAATCAGAGAAGTAAACCACTGGAAACCAGGACTTACATGCAAGTGCAGTGATGGCACCAGCTTTAGTATAAGGATCAGTGGGTGTGGAGAACTACTACACTACCAGGACCAACTCTTCAATGTACCATAATGGCATCTACATCATAACTGGAACTGGAGGGTGAGGGATACAGTGTATCACCAGTACTGACTCTTGTAAAGAGCCACAATGACTAAAGTATTGCAGGAGATTCGGGAAACCACCAGAAGGTAGGAACAAGGTATAGAAACTGTAGAAAATGTGTGTGTGTGTGTGTGTGTGTGTGTGTGTGTGTGTGTGTGTGTGTGTGTGTGTGTGTGTGTGTGTGTGTGTGTGTGTGTGTGTGTGTGTGTGTGTGTGTTTATGTTTACGTGATGTGTGTGTGACATTGAATGAAGGGAAAAATTCCACTGCCTACACAAGATATTGTGTACTACCCTGATGTACAGGTCAGCCATTATCTTCATGTTGCAGTAGTACCCACAATACAGCAAACATGTGAAATAGCTGATAAAGAGGTCTGACTTCATCGCAGCTAGCATGCTCCTGAATCACGTGACTCTGGAAGGGCCTTTCTAGCATGAACCATACAGCTCACTCCATAGCCTTTAAGGAATTTCCTGGTTTGTTTCATTGCTCAAGATATCTGAGAACTCATATGGTGTACAAAGAGTGGAGACAATTGCAAATACCCTTATGCAGTCTGGTATAGTTGTACCAAAATATGGAGTAGTACAGTGTAAAACATTTTTTTTTGGAATCCCTCATCTTATGGTCATCTGCAATTTATTTTTCTCAACTATTTATGCTTTCAGACAGTACCATAAACTAGGATTTTTACCCAGGCCTCAACTGGAAATGGGCTACTCCTTTTAGGACTATCCTATTAAACAAATAACAATCTGTCAATGAGTATATAATAAACTTAATTTATCTGACAGGCACTTCAGCTTTTATTGTTCCCATACTCTTAAAGAAAATGTTTGCCTCTTCCATCTTCATATTTTGTTACAATTAACTCCAACCTTGCACCACAAAAATTATGGATTTCTTCTACAATGTTTAATCATTGCACTATATCCCAAACAGCTTACTTGCCAAATTTGTATTAAAATTATTAAGATTAATAACTTTGATTATGGGTTTTATCTATTGGATCCCTCCTTGTCAAGCAGCACTGAACATTATTAGTCCATTAAAATGGCTAGGCATTTGCCACACATTTAATTTTAATTGTTCCATAGCATATGGTTCTTTACAATATCAATTACATGGTTTGCCATCCAAATGTTGATTGCACATAGTCGAATAGTCACATCGTCAATAAATTTACGTGAAATCCGTACAACCGATTTTTCAGAATGCTGAAAAAAAACACTGAGCATCAACATTTCTGACTGCTCCACACCTAAAAAAAGAAGTGCTAACATGGGTCAAAAAGGGGGCAAGATTTTGCTGTCTGGAATATCAGTGTCGGGCTTTTTCAGCAGTCAGAGTTTAGAATTCGTGTTAAGAGGTATCGACGATCTGCAATCAACATTTTGATGGCAAACCAAAATTAAACATCTACATTTGTTATTCCACAGTAGATATCCTCCTTACTGAATATGTACAGTTTTTGCCAAGAACAATCACTTTGTTAGCTGGACTGATTAATTTGAAATTAAAACACTGGACAACAGATTTTAGTTAACATTTTCTCTCTTAATGCAGTGATTCTCACTTATCCATAAGGTTAGACTTAATGACAACAAAGCCAAAAGTTTAAACTGATAATTTGTTAGTATTTAGTGTAATAGTTATTAGCATATCTATATAGGATTTGCAATGCTTCCAATGCAGGATTATGGAAAAATATCTGAATCACCTTCAGTATTTCCCACTTTTCACTTTCTTAAATTTTACAACATATCTTAAAGTGACATCGCTCAACTGAATGACATACTCTTTTTCCAAGATTTGTGATATAAGCTTGAAGGATAACAAAGGCAGTGATGGTTGTATTAAAGCATTTAAGTTTTTAGAAGTGAAGTAATACTCTAATCTGAAAGAGTGTTCTAGGCCATTTCATCGTTTGATTTAAGTGTCAAATAAAAATGGAATCAATGAGATCTCCATTTGACCCATTGACATAACAAAGAATGTTCTAGGTGTTTGGGGGAATCAAGCTAACAAAATGGTCTTTGATTCATTCATGTTCACAACGCTGAACAAGGTGTTACTTGTAATATTTCTATCTAAACTATAGTGTTTGTATATTATTTATTAAATAATTTTGTTTACATTACAATAGTTTATTTTACTTACTTATTGCAGATTAGATTTGATGTATTTTTTTAGTTAGTAATCATAAATTTTGACTTCACTTCCTAATCTTTTGCTAGCTATATGAAACTGAGATACAGTTGCACATATCTGTATGTCTTCATCTATAGACTTTATGAAAGCTATTATCAGCTAGAACAAATTAAATAAGAGAAATCAGTAAAATTAAAGGCAAGTGGAAACTATGGAATATAATTTTACTGGAAGGAGCAAAAGAAAAATTAAATTAAATATCCTTAACTCAAAAGTATGGTGTGAGAAGGATAAATACTGGAGCTAGGGAATGGTGGATGAAATATACTGTATAAAAATTTACAATGTGGGCTAATGAATAATGGGAGGCTAAACTTCTTTAATCCATAAGATGGGTAGTTGTCAGTTATAATGCATGATTGGTGATTTTGTAAATAGAAATGTCAGACGTTTATACCATGGCAAAATAACAGAGAAACATATCTGACATACAGTTGAGGATTGCCTGTTTTTTAAATATATTTGTGACACACGGGAAATAAGGGTGTTGTTGAGAGAATAAGGGGCTACCAGACATGGGTTAACATGATAATTAGCTACATTTATTCTGTTAACCATGGTAGAGCATTGTACTCCATAGCCCTTTTCAGACACAGCTTGCGACAGACAGGAAAAGGGAGGCTGAGGGAATCAAACCCTGACCACAAGAAGCATCTTGTTAATCATACTTTTTAACCCTCTGTGCCATCTGTCAGGTATTTTTAGTACATCCCCCCCAAACACTTTTGGAAAGAGATTAACCTATTTTAAGGAAGAAAGGCTCCTCCTGTCTAGATACACCATGCAATGTGGTACAGCAAAACTTTCTCTAGAAGATTTCCTTAAAGAATTTAGCAATCTTCCATCAATAAACTCTATACTTCCCACAGATCATGCATTGCACAACCTGCCAACATTCATCCTCATCTTCTACTTCAAATGCATACGTCCTGAAGAACTCTCTGTTTGACTTGAAAATATTTCTACCAATGCCTCTCCTAGATCTAACAACATAAACCCCCTGATTCATATATCATTGCCGAGAGCATCTATACCTTTTTCTCACCCACACATATAATCTGTGTCTCACAAAAACCATCATGTCACAGATTTGGAAAACTGCTCTAATTAACCCCCCCCAAGTAAACTTCTGTCCAAAATCCATCCTCTTAATTCTGGACAAACTGTTCAACTCTCCCTCCATATCCAGCAATGCCATCTGCTCTCCTTCGCACAACATGGATTCTGGCCTGATTGAAGTACTATGACAGCACTTTGGTCCCTAACTGATGATATCCTGCTAAACACTGATAGTGGCCTTCTTACGAGTACCCTATTTGTAGACCTGACAGAGGTATATGACCTCAATGACCACTGTCTTCTCTAAAGCAAACTAATTGAAATTGCTACCAGTCCAGATGCTGCTCCCTGTTTTAAAAAGTTCCTTCCTGAGTCAGATACTTCAGAGTTAAAATGGGATACTCCCAATTAGAATCTATACCAGTTAGCAAAGATGTACCACAAGGATTCACTTTTGCCCTATCCTTTTCCCCATATTCATTAACAAGCTTCTTGGGACCTCCCTACCTTCCAGTTGTCATTGATGCTGATGACATGGTAATTTACCTATCTGGTCACTCTCTTACCAACATTCAGTTCCAACTCCAGTCAGATTACATGAGGTCCAGCAATGGTTCATAAACCATAAATTAGTTCTCAACTCAACCAAAACTATGCTTTTTGGAACTCCACAGAAAATTCACCAAGCATTTGACTCTTTAACTATCTTTGACCTACATAACCATTCCTTAGAGGCAACCTCCAGCTTCAAATGCCTAGGACTGTGGCTTGAGTATTCACTTTTCTGTTTGACTGTATAGTCTGTGATATTTCCAGATAGACAGAGTGAGATGCAAAACAAACTCCCTCCTCTTCTGGGTCAAAAAATCTCCTCTTTAACATTCCAACCAGCCAGAACAGCTACTGGCAAAGTAGATCTTTTTCTCAGCTTGAACACCGGTTCCCAATTTTTGCTTCTGACTCCAAGAAAAACATTGTCACACTCCAGACTATCTCTAACAGCGCCTGATGGTTAATTACAAACTCACTTCTCTAGGAGCATCACTGTATCACCCTAGTAAAAGCCAAATGGCTATCCATAAAGCAGAGATCTAACCTACATTTAGGATTCCTACTCTATAATCTACTCAAACTCCACATTTATTCCCCTTGCAGCTTGACTTCAGAAAAAAGAAACTACATCAACTGTCATTACCCCAAGAAACAAACTCCACAGCACTGCACATGCTTTATCCTTACAGTCACTTGCTCTTTGGCAAGCTATCCCTATAGATATTAAGGAAATCAATTTGAATTACAAATTCAGAATGCAGCTTAAAAATCAATTCTTCATCCAACACAAATGCTCCTGCTTCAACAATGGGCATATCACATAATCTATCTCCTTTCCAAGTCTCTTCTCATCTTACAAGATTCACCAAAGATTGACGTACTTTAGAAACTAATGTATATATTGCACATTACACTCTGCTTGATTGTACATTCACTGTGCTTGCTTGTTCACTGGAATGTATATGTGCATTTCTTTCCTATTTAATTAGTATGAGCTATTGTGTCATTGCTTACATTTCTGAATTTTTTGCTTGTGAGTTGTTTTGTATTTCACCTGGGCTGAAACTGAAATTGGTCAGTATTGAGCAGTGCACTATCCTAGTAAACAAATGTAAATAAATAAATAAATAAGCAGTATCAGGATTAAAAATACCAGATGACAGGAAAATGCAACTTGAGAATTAAATGATAAAGAAGAGATAACCACACATGTAAGTAATGTAACAAGGCCAGCTGCCAACATAAGGGCATAGAGAAGGTTGGACATAAAACTGAAAATAAAAGGGACAGACAGACAAAAGGAAATCTGATGTTGGAGGTAGTAGAAAAGGAAATGCGGTTTTCATAGAGATAGTGAACAAAGCTCATGTGTCGATAAGCTTTCTTTCACGGTCTTGAAAGATATGCTAATAACTCATATTAAACTACATTCTGAATTTCCAACAAAATCTGTCAGTTCATGGATGATTCCCCTAAAAAAAAGACCACCATCCCCCTCCATCAAAGGCTTCTAATAAAACAAAGCCTCAGGAACCATTTGCACTAAGGACCAGGCCTACAATACCTGCAACAGAAATACACTGCACTGACCACAATGCCTGTCTTTTAACCCAAAGCTATTGGAGGACCCCCTCCCTGAGTTTAAAAGCATTCCTGCAACAGTAGAGCAAGTGGAAATTATATAACTCTGGCCACATAACATAGCACAGCTCTCTTAATATCCTCTGACTCTGTTCTTTTGTCATCTTTGATTGATTGCTTACAATTGGCCTCTACCTGAATATATGTACATAACAGTCCTTCCTAGCTATACTCTTCTAACTCCTTTTCAAAAAATATTTTTCCACCATGCTTTATTTCTGTTTGACTGTATAGTCTGTGATAAAAATCCTTACTGAATGTATATTATATGTAGAGGAACACATATATTAAGCATGCTGTGTATTTGTCTCCTATATTATGTAACCTGACTACGTTTTGGATCTGACTAACCCAGGCCAGGCCCAAAACTGCTAATTTTTGATAATTTCCCTTCTCCAATAAACAAACATAAATACAATGAACATGGTTGATCCTTGTTTACTGGTACACTTCCAAAAGACTGCAGGTTGGTAACTATGATTATACAATATATTCACATTGCCAAAGTGGTTAGAAAATCCTTCTACGTTGCCCACCTAATCACAAAAGGGTTTGCATCCAGATCAAAAGAGGTCATTGTGTCCCTCTACTCATCACTCATCAGACCCATCATAGAGTACAATGCCCCATTTGGGCTGTACCTTACAAGACACCTGCAACAGCTGGAAAGACCACAGAAGTACCTCACCAAGAGGATCATTGGCCTCAAACAGATGCCCTATGCAGCTCAACTGAAGAAACTCCAGCTGTACTCGGTTGCATACCGCCTACTCAGAGGTGATCTCTGCCTGACATACAAGGCCATGTCCAACCCAGAATTGATGGTCATGCTCCACCTAAAGAAAACCGTATCCCCTTGAGCCACACCCTCTAGTGATTTAAAACTTCACCACAACAATAAATAGTACGTGCTGGAGGGATAGATTCCTGTCCCAGAGACTTCCCATGCTTTGGAGCAAGATTCCATACATTAGGCAGTGCTCCTTCGCTAACACTCTTCAAGAGAAACCTTGAAGAGTGGATGGGAAACAGAAAGTTTACCCCGGGGATCACTTCAGTGGCTCTGCTGGACAGAGGCACAGTGAACTAATCTAAGGGGGCGGCAAAAGCCAACACATTCTGGCTGGGCATATAAATGCCTTCGGGCAGATAGAATAATACCTACCTATGAATCTATAAGCAATTAGAGGTCTGTTGCTATCAATGTCTTTCAGTAGAAGACTGAAGGCTTTTGTAAATGTAGATTGTAACACTGATGATAGACACTATGGCTTCACACAGCATACACCTTGCTGGTTCAGCTTGTCACAGTGCTATAACTGTACAACCACTGCAGTAGACATTACCTAGTAGATGCTGTGGGTTAGAATGCCTATAAAGTCCTTCCCATTATCACAGAAGTCAGTAGGAAACAAAAGAGTATACAAATGGGACCCAGTACAGTGCCACTCTGGAATATGTATTTGGAAGCTGAGGGCAGTTGATACAACGTAACTTCTAGAACAAAGTCAATCAGCTATGGAGCACCACTGGTTCCAGTGAGGGATCCAGTGCTGTCTGGTATATTTATAGGTTTATAGGTAAGTGCTAGGCTAGCTGCCCTCATAGACCATTTTAAGCCTGGTCAATTTCCCTTTTTGTGCTCAAAATAACCTACCTATCTGGTTATACTTGCTGTGTACACTACCTTATATGCTAATAATGCAAAGCTCAGAGCAGAACTCATGGACTATGATGTTCAGAAATATTTGCAGGAGCTGCTATTGCTTGCATATATGTGACAATGGGTTCTTGATATAAAAGGGTTAACACCTATGATCTTTAAGGGTGAATCCATGGAAAACATACAGCTCAGGGGGTTTAAAATAGATTGTAGAAGGAAAGGTATTTAGGAGAATAATTGCTCTTAAGTCATATTGTGCCATTCAATTTGGTAAGGCAGAATTAATTGTGATGCTGGATGCAAGGCACAAAAGTTAAATAAATAAAATGGTGGCATTCTCATGGGATAACATGGCAAACTTCTAAAGCCACACCTGGAGATTTCCATATCGTTTTATACCAACAGAGACAAATAAAAATTTACTTTTATATAATCAGAGTTAATAAAAGTTTGAAAGGTATCAAGAAGGTGCTATTTGAGTGAAGCTTAGCTTTTCAGAGGTTTACATTAGAAGATAAGAGATAATTTCAACATATTGTATTGCTTGGAGATTAGGGATTAGGGTCAACATGAATAAAAATACCTAAGGTGGAGACGAAACTACTTCTGACATGTGAAAGCAGTGCATTTCCTCTTTGATAAGAGAAAATATTTTATTAGGAGTGTGGTATGTGCGTCTATATCAAATTATCGAATGGTCAAATTCTCAAAAGCTATATGGTTGAAATCATGTGACTGATAATTTGTGTCTTAAAACCACTCTGTCTGAGACTGCAGTAAAGTAGGGATCAGGGAATTTGCCCTTTCCCCCAATGCAGTGTGATCTCAAAGTTGGTATATATAATTAGCAGGGGGTGTGGGGTGCAGGAGAGTTTGCCCCCTGCAAAAGCATTGCTTGTGTTCTTTGCTAGTGTTGTTTGGGTTTATGTTGTTTATTGACACACTGAATTGTCGCCATATGGTCTCAACCACATGGGTTTTGACAATTTGATTGCTCAATAATTTGACATAGACCCTGGGTATGCACCTAGAATGTGCAGTGTAATTCAGCTAATGGGATTTAGAACTGCTTTGGCCAGAATAATAAAATGCCCTAATGAAGACATATATCATATATATAGGACAAACAATTACATCAGTGCTTACTACAACGTTATTAAGTTTGCCTGTCTTCTTTTCCTGTTTTATCATATATTTATTTTACTGTGCATGTAGTTTTGCACCGTATACTAGTGGATATTGTGGAATAGCATTTTGAATTAATAATCTTCACGTGCAGCAGCAAACTGTCATATAGGACATATGTAATTGCAAATGTTATTCTTTGCACCAGATCTAGACGTTAGTCAAGCAAATATTTCCAGTCACAGAATGCAGTCTTTCAAAGAACTGACCCATGATAAGAAAGACTAAAAATATTTATATTTGTCTGAATAAATGGTCTTCAGGAAATAGACCACAAAGAACAGCAGTTAAAGACAAAAGCTGAAATAACATTTTGTAGAATAGTTTAGCAGTATCTGAAGTGTCAAAACGACTCCTTTTGCGATTCTACTCCTTTTGTGATTCTGATAAAGTAGTTCAGCCTCAAGGAATGTCTGTAAGAGAAAAAATAAGTAACAGCAAGTAATAAAGCCATGCTAATAAAAAATAAATGTGATCATGATGAGCTCAGAGTGATACAGTGTTATACTTACCAGTGGGTGGAATGGTTTAGAATTGTAGTAGAGGCTGAAAGACATTTGTTTTGCTTCTTAAGGATAAATGGGCAAACAGAAGAAAAATCCAAAGATATCTACATTTGGAAACGTGAGCGTAGCAGCTAATTTGCTATGCATTGTGATCTCATTGTAGGATACAGTCATTGCTCTATAATTAAAAGATGGATATTGCAGTGTTTTATATTTATAAAAGAAAACTAATAGACATGCATCCATCATATGGAAGATCAAACTTTATATTTTGTGTATCCAATTTTCAGCCAAGATTGTTTTACATGCCTATAATTTATTTCAAGAAAACTATATTCAACTTAATAAAGTAGTTGTGTTACTTTGTTCATTTTGCTGTTCAGCATGACCACTTTCATATTCTTCAAAATAACTTTTATTCTGACCATTTAATACTTGAGGCCATCTGATTTGATTACATTCTGATAAGATTTATCAGAAAAAGGAAAAGCACATGAATAACTATTTTACTGACAATTATGGAGCTTGACCTCTGCCATTTGCTGTTGCTGTTGTGGGGATCCATTAATGAAAATGAGATGAATTTCCACAAATAATGTGACTGAATTTATCAGAGGCGAAAATCCTCCTTTTTCTGGATGGGTTTGGGTATCAGCTAAACTAACATGCATTCTAAGGAAGTGATGTTTTTTAATGATGCAGTTAAGCATCATTTCTATCAGCATGATATGGATTTATTTTTTAAAAGATCACTAAAATGACAGATTATAATCAAAGTGTGGTACATAAAAACTGCAAAGTCAGGCAGTTACTGTTAACCACTGTAAGATCAATAGATTACAGGCTGGTACAGAATTATTTCTGCTAGTAAAAGATAAGTTTACCACTGCATGATAATGACTTGCTAGTATCTGCAAAAATTATTTTCTAGAATGGTCTTAAACCTCTGTATAGTCAACTTCTTAACATTCTTTTTGTAAATTTGCCAACACGTCTACATTTTAAGTATTTCCGGACTGAATTATATATATATATATATATATATATATATATATATATATATATATATACATTTACATTTACAAAACTCTAACATTGAGTACAGTTACTTATAGTATGATGGTACAATAATTATGTCCTTGTGAAGCCTTTAGCTAATGATATTCTGGTGCCAGCAGTTGAGTTTAATTTTACTTTATTTTAAGTTCTACTTATAGGTAGGGATAGGGTGCATTGTTCTCAGCACTAGAACATATTTATTGAACAAGAAAAAAAAATTCTGTTTGTTATACATATTAGCCCACTAGACAGACATTCCTCCTTTTTTGGGACCATATTTTATTAGGCAATAACTGCAGGAACATACACAAATAAAGGTATCATAAGAGGTAAAATACCTTATTTGCATTTTTTATCTAGGAAATAATCAGGGATTCATCAACTATTCTTATATGCCTAATAAATCCACAAATGAAACTGTTAAAGTGTGCTGTAGCAATAGTGGTATACATTTTTTTGGAGGTGACAATTTATATTAGAGAAAATCTGCAAATAACTGTAAATTCCCAAAGACTGTATAAAAAGCAAACTTCATGAATTTAATCTTCCATAGAAAAAAGTCATACTTGTAATTTTATAGAATCCCAAGATCTCTAGAAACAGATCTAGCTGTCTTTAAGAAGTACTTTCAGTGTTATAATGTTTTAATAATGGAAATTTTAGATATGGCAGATAGTAACTAGAATGGCAAGTAACAGTGAGAAGACACTTTACCAGGGTTTAGTATTTTGAACTACAGAGAAAGCTGCCCAGTTCTTGCACATAAAATGCAGGATATTGAATAATAACTATACAGAAACAAACAGTATTCCATTTTAAAATTCTAAACAAGGTTCTTAGTGAGAAAGGGAATCTTGATATTTCAATGAAATTAGTTACATAATTGTAAAAGTGACACTTGCACATAACCCAAAATGCTTTTCTTTAAGACTAATTATGCTTCTTGGTTCATTACAGTCTGTGCAATATTCAAGTCTATATTATGCTTTCTGCATACAGAGGTACACTACATAAAGTGGGGATATTTTCATAAATTAGTAAAAAGATTCATTACAGTGACAGAATTTTTAAAAGAATCACAAGCGAACTCAATAATTAAGGAGAACTCTACTTTTCAAATTATGGACAATCACCTTTTAAGATCTGTCCTTAGATTCTTTTTTACAGACAAATGGCATTTTCTGTTTCTAGCAATGTATATACATAGGTGAGGATTCAGTAAAGACTAAATAATGCGTTAAGACCATGTGTACATTGCACCATGACATACACATGGTAGCACTCTGATTTGTATTCAGTAGGTGGCTCTACATGGCATGTAGATCTGAGCAAACCTGATAAACATCATGGCCTGCTAATTACAGCATAAGCAGCTGATTTGTATGCTAATCAGTGAATCCAAGATGGAGAAGTTATTCATCAAGCTAAAGCAATCGTGTATACTCAGTGCCAGTTGTGTTCTTAAATTCTAAACCTTACAGGAATACAGTCACAGAAACTACTCTACACAGAAAGAATGTTAGCGGTTGCTGTCGCTCTTTTGTATGTGTATATGCAACAGGCTCAAGTCTATGCTGCTGCTGTTGCTAATAGACCTCGACCAAGAAGGAGAAGGGTGTTTAAACCCCTTTTAACTTTTCATGGTCTACATGAGGTGGCAATAGTAGAGTGCTTCAGGGTGGATAGAGGTACACTATATGAACAATGCAACCTCTGTTGTCTCCAAATGAGAGTAAGGGAAAACCAAGGGGAACTAATACTTGTGGAAACTAAGGTATTTGTAGCACTTAGAATATTAGCTACAGGCACCTTCCAGAGACCAACAAGGGATGTGGTGGGGGTGTCACAGGCATCAGCATCCAAGATCCCACATCAATTCCTGAATGCTATGTTACAGCATGACAGTGACTTCATACATTTTCCCCGTACACCTGAGGACAGAGGTACAACTAAGCAGGATTTGTACCTTGTAGCACACTTGCCTGAAGTCCTGGGTACCAAAGACTGCATGCACACTGAGATCTAAACACCACCTGAGGAACAGGGAAAGGAGTACATAAACAGAAAGAGCTTCCACTCCATTAAATGCCAGATTGTGTGTAACACTAAGGGAATCATCCTGAATGTGTGTGTGTGGCAACCCCCTGGGTGATGCAGGATATGCACTCAAACCATGACTGATGACGCCCATCAGAAATGCACACCCACCCACCAAAGAATGCTATAATGAGGCACACAGTCAAGCAAGAAATGTCACAGAGTGTGTGTTTGGGCAGCTGAAGGCATGGTTCCAGTGCCTAGATACATCAGGGGGAGCCCTGCAGTGCAATTCCTCTACTTGTATCAACATTTTGTCTGTCTGTGCTATTCGTCACAATGTTATCCTGGAAAAACAGCTGCAGCAGGAACACCAAGGGGAAGGGGCACTCATCCCACCACCACTGGCAAGGTCAACACAGCCACAATCAGGTGAGGAGTCATAGTGGGACCTGTCAGCTGCTGTGGGTGTTGGTAGACATAGTAGTGCACAATATGCCTTGTCCTGGCCAAAAAGCAAAGGATAGCTCACATTCTCACCACCTAAGGGGGTACAGCTTTCATCTTATGCAAATATATACAGTAAATTTGATGCAAGGGAACAAGCACAGCTTTTATCTACCCATGTAATGGCTGTGTACTGCTAGCATCACAAAGAGTCATCCTCAAATTAGAACACTAGTAACTGCTGTAAGTTGTGAACCTGGAATATGAAAATTAATCACTACGAACACAAATGAATGGCGGATTCTTGCATATTGTTACTTGCTAATGTACCTAAGCAGAAGGTGTGTGAGTTTTACAGTAATGACTTCAATATGTGACAGGAATGACTTATGTCAATAGATGTATACTCTTTATCAACTAATAAGCGTCATGAATCAAAGATGCATACAATACAAAAACCTGTAAGAAAGCAGTACAGTTTTCAAAAGAGCATCATAATCACATATAACAAACCATTCCATCCTGTGTGCCCTGTGCATCAAACAAAATACTTTTATGTATCCCTGAATCCAAAAAATTAAGGGATATATCACAGTAATTGTAATTTGCACAGGGTGTTCTTTCGGGGGGGGGGGGGGCAAGACAGACACAAAAGGTAGGGAATGCATGTGAGTAAGAAAATGTTTGCAGATCAATGTGTGTGTATGTACCTTTAAGAAGCTATCTAAGGGCTTGCACAGTTTAGAAATACTGAGCATGTGCGAGCCTGACTGCCATTTTGTTGTAAGCTATTGAGATGTAAGCATGTATGTATGTAAGGACTGTCTGTTAATCAGTTTGTTTATATTTTATGATGCGTTTCTATGTAATAAAGCATCTAAACAAACTACACTACCTGCTTGTCATCAATGTTAGAGAGGGAGAAGTGACATGGTGCCAGAATGGGATCCAGATTCTTCAGTTTGAGACTGAGAGGCACTCAATTAAGACTGGAGGTATATACAGCAATGGATCATCCCTAGTGCACATATAATTCTCAAAACAGGTCAGAAATGAATTTCAGATGTTAGAACATGCTCAAATAATTTCGTATTCACAAAATATGAAACAAAGCATACAGATCACTATAAATGATATTTGAAAAAATTGATATGTCTGATATTGATAAAAATATTTAAATGAATATGGAAAATGTTGAAATAAAGTATGAGTTGCATAAAACGAATAAAATAAGAAGAACCGACCGCATTTTCGCTAAGCATGTATTTTTCGTATTGACTAAAAGATATCTGAGTTATCAGAAGTATATGAAGTGTTTGCATGATTGTGCAGTATTACAGTAAAGTTATTTTGAAAAATACAGCCATTTCACAGCATATTTTGCAGAACACAGTATTTCAAAGAGTTTATCGTGCATTTGAATGTTATTACAAACATACAGCACAGCTTGTTTGTACATAATTACAAGGTCCATATTTTGAGTTTGTTTGTGAATACCTTGTGGGCATAGCAGATGGATTTCAAAAACCCAGTGTACTTGTGTTTGACATTAATAGTGCAGAGAACTGGAGAGTGTTTGAGCAAGAGTATGACATTTTCATACAGGCTGCATTTTCTGATAAAGATGACCGTACAAAGGCATTTATTCTACTTAATTTAGCTGGGTTAGATGCCATTGAAAGGGAACGTTCAATGGTGTATGCACCTGCTATCTTTGCGGGAAAGGGGGGAACCATCATATTGTTTTACTGGCTGTGTGAAGGGAAGACCCTGAGTGCTTAAACCATAAATTTAGAGAAATGTGTAACCCCCAGACAAATGTTACACTGGAAATGCACGTATTTAATACAAGGGATCAAAAGCCTGGTGAAACGTTTGCAGCTTATAGAACTGACTTGAGAAATAAGGCTAAAATGTGGAGATTTGGTGATTCAAGGGATGAGTTGATAAAAGACAGACTTGTGTGTAGTATTAAGGATGATGCTGTGAGAAACATTTTGCTTCGTGACAGTGGTTTAACTTTGAGTAAGACCATTGAGATTTGTTAGATATACGAACTCACAGAAAAGCTCATAAATCTGCTTATAAATGAGAGATACAAATGAGAGATGCATGCTTCCTGTAACTTCTAGAGCTCATGTTAATAGTATGCAGCATGTGGTTAACAGAAACAGGCCCAAGTACATGGCAGCAACTGTAGCCCCTGCAGCACCCACTGGTAAACCCCAGAGCTTTGCAGTAAATTCCAGAGTTTGCAAGTCTCAGTAAAGCATAAGAGTGAGTCAGCAAACTCAAAGCATGGGCCCCCACCCAGTTTCATTGCCAACTCTCATAACTGTGGTGGAAATTATTAATCTAAGAGGGAAAAATGGTTATAGCTTTTGGTCAGCAATGGTACAAATGCAATAGATGGAATCCTTTCAAAAGGTTTTGCAAATGAAAAGGCCCACATTCTTTTATTAAAAGGGAACATTTTAAGAAACAAGTTGATCAGTTAGAAAGCTGCAACCCTACTCTTTATGTTGATGGTGTGTCATTGCTTTATGAAACAGTCAATGCAGTAGATTTAAGTGCAAAAAATGAGGTATTATATACTGTTCAGATAAATGGAAAACCCATAGAGCTCAAAGATGACACAGGTTCCAAGTGCAATGTTATGTCAGCAGAAACATTTGCCAGAATATGTAATGGTGAAAGGCTTGATTTGGCAAAGTGTGCAAAGCTTGTTGCTTATGGTAGTAAAGAAATTCAGACTGAAGACTCAGTAGTGCTTTCATGTTACTCTGCTGGGAGATGCTACAACTTATTTTATGTGGTCAAGAGGTACATCCAGTTATTACTAGTGCTCAGAGACAGTTTGAAAATGAGACTGTTTTAATTTAACATGGAAGTCCATCATGTTAGCTTAAACGACCACTACTCTAATTTCGTCCAGTATATTTTTTCTACCTATGAGGATCATTTCGAAGACAAACTAGGCAAGCTTCCAGCTGTGTACTCCATGAAGTTAGGCCCAGATGTCAATCCAATTATCAGACCAGCTCAGAAAATACCAATAGTTATGCAGGACAGAGTCAAAGCTGAGTTAGATAAAATGGTGCGACAAGGTGTGATTTGTCCAGTTGATGAACTTACTGAATGAGTATTTTCCATGGTAGAACCAAACCAACAAAAAAATACTCATCACCCAATGTGTACAGTCAAAGAAGTTGCAGGTCTGATGCCAAATGCCACTGTTTTTTTCTGTCTTAGATGCAAAGAGTTTATTTTGGCAAATTCAGCTTGACAAGAAATCATCTTTGATAACTACATTCAGTACTCTATTTGGAAGGAACAGATTTTTGAGAATGCCATTTGGAATAAATTTTGCAAGTGAAGTCTTTCGACATGCAATGGAGCACATTTTTTCTGGGTATCCTTGTATTGTTATAGTAGATGACAACTAGTAGGAGCTTATGGTGAAGCTGAGCATGACAGAAACCTTGGAAAAATTCTGGAAAGAGCACATCAAATGAATCTTAAGCTCAACCAGCAGAAATGCGAATTCGGACTATAAGCGGTTATGTATGTTGGTCATTTATTTACTAGTTCACACCTATGACCACGCCCTTCTTAACAAACAGCCATTCTAGAGATGCCACTTACAGACAATGTTCAAGCCCGGCAATGTTTTCTTGCCATGGTTAACTAGCTAGGCAAGTTCATTACAGACTTGAGCCAACTTTCAGCACTGCTTAGAGTGCTGACACATAAAGATGTATCATGGTATTGGTTAGAACAGAACCAAAGAGCATTTGATGCCCTGAAACAGAGAATTGTTAGTCCACCAACACTCAGATATTATGATGTTCACAAGCCAGTCACTCTTTCATGTGATGCTTCGAGATTTGGTCTAGGTGCGGTCATTCTACAAGAGGGTCAACTTGTTACTTATGCATCGAGAACTCTTACCCAAACTGAAATGCAGTATCCTCAGATCGAGAAAGAGCATTTAGTAACTGTGTTTGCATGCTCAAAGTTCCATGATTATGTTTACAGTAGCCAATCCACATTGAAACAGACCACCTACATCTAGTCACTGTCTTGTGAAAACCTATGCATTTAGCTCCAGTCAGATTGCAAACGTATGATGTTGATATTGAAGAAGTATAATTTTACTCTTGTCTACAAGAAAGGCAAACTTCTTTGCCTTACTGATACATTGTCCAGATCACCCAAAAACACCACTGAACAGCACAAGAATGTGAACCTTGATTCTGAAGTCATGGAAGTGAGAAATATTTCTTTCACACAACGTGATGAGCTGAGAGATCAAACAGCCACAGATCCGGTTTTACAGAGGCTCAACCACTTTATCGATCAAGGATGGCCATCAAAACAATCTAGTTTACCTGAAGAAGTACAAACTTATTTTGCATATAGAGATGAGATTTTGTCTGACAATGGTATCATTATGAAAGATCCAAAAGTAATTGTTCCAAAGGCCTTACAACAAGAGTACATTACTATCTGCTTGCATCATGGTCACCCAGGAATTGACTCTAACAAAAGAAAGGCAAGAAGACCAGTATTTTGGCCTTCTATGTCACTAGACATTGACAGAGTACTTTCATCTTGTTCTGTGTGTAATAGTACTAAGCCACATCAACAGAAGGAACCACTTCAGCTAAACCAGATCCCTGAACTACATTGGTCAAAAGTAGCCACTGATATTTTCGAGTGGAATGGTCAAAATTATTTGGTGTTAGTAGATTCTTATTCAAATTGGTGCGAGACTGACCTACTTGCTAACCTAGCATCCAGTACTGTCATTACTAAGATGCAGTGTCATTTTGCAGTCCATCATAATCCACTAAAAGTTATTTCTGACAATGGCATGCAGTTTACAAGCCAACAATTCAAAAGATTTGCCAAAGAGTGGGACTTTATTCATGTCACGAGTAGCCTGGAGTATCCTCAGTCAAATGGTTTGGCAGAACGTGCAGTTCAAAGTCAAAACAGTTACTATAGAAGTCAAAACAAGACAATAGTGATGTTTTCCTATATCTCTTGAATCTCAGAAATATTTCTCATGTTAGACATCTTGCTTCACCTGCTCAGAGACTTCTGTTGAGACAAACCAGGACCACATTACCAATCAGTAGTCAATTGTTGGTTCCATGTGTTAAGAATAACAGGTCAGTGAAAACCAATCTGTTGAAGAAGCATTTGACCCAGAAATCCTACTACGATAAGACCAGCAAATTGATCACTCCATTATGAGAAGGAGAAGTGGTAAGGATGCAGATGTCCAAAGGTTATGCTCAGATTGGAGTCGTAAAGAATATCTGCCCAAAGCCAAGATTGTACATTGTAGAATCACAAGGAGTACAGTTTAGGTGGAATCAGAAACATTTCTTGCCGGTCTCTGAGCCTATACCACAGCACATAGCTGTGAGAAAGACTTTTTATCCCATAGTGAGTTGTCCAGTGTTCCAGTCCCAGAGGAAGTTCCAGAGAATATTTCCACTGCTGTGATGAATCCAGAAGTTCCTGATATAAGTTGTTCACTGAAGACTGTCACTGTGGCTAAACCTAGTCCAGATTGTTATGTTACCAGATCCAGTTGTATCTCCAGACCATGTTACAGATACACAACAACTTGGACATGACCATTGTGTTTGTTTCTAATGTCTATAGTAATGCATGTCTAACTCCAATGTTATTATCTGCTAAGGGTAATCTTATTAAGAGGGAGGATGTAGATCAATGTGCGTTTTTGTATCTTTAAGAAGCTATCTAAGGGCTTGCATAAGTGTATAAATACAGAGCACATATGAGTCTAACTGCCATTTTGTTGTAAGCTGTTGAGTTCAGCCAAAACTCTTCCTTTACTAATAAACCTTACGCAATAAGCCTTCTCCTCCACTGAGTCCTGGATGCTTGACAATCACCAAGCCCTAAATGCCTCCAAATCTAAAATAATGATCTTTACCCCTTCTAGACATACTGCTGCTGACAAAGCATCCTTCTCTATACTTAGCCTAAACAAAACAACTATTGAAATAGTTCCCCATACAAAACTTCTGGGCATTCTTATCGATGACCAGCTAAAATTTGATATCCACCTATAAACCAATATTAAAAAGACTCATCAAAAACTTGGTATGCTTTATCGACACAGACGCTACCTTTCTCTGTCTTCTAGACAACTCCTATCTACCACCTACCTCCTACCCTCCCTTTTGTATGGAGCTCTGCTACTTTATAACCTCCAATCATCCCTAAAATCTAAACTTTCCTCATGTTATAACATTTCAAAGTTTGCCACAGGATCCAAATCCTCTACTCACCATTGCAACTCCCTACATGCTCTAAATTGGTTGTAACTCCCAAGCTACCTAAATTTCATTCAGCTAACTAAAGTACACAAGCTAATTTTCAAACCTAATAACTGTCCATCACACTCCTCTTCCCTAAAACTTCGCCAGTCACATAGATCCACAAATCAGAACCTCTTAGAACTTTAAAAGCCTTTACACACACCAGGGCAACTTCTACTATTGTTCCCCTTGCCAGATTATGGAACTCTCTTCCCCCTTACATTAGAACTACCCCTAACCTACTCTCCTTTAAAACCCTACTTCACTCTCACCTCTACTCCCTCTGAGACTGCTCCTGTACCCATTCTACCTGATTCCTGATACCTATCCCTATTCTATTCTACTCTAATCTCTGCCACTGCTTCAATTCATCTCTCTAAAATTCCTTTGCCTAAATACATGTAGTGTATTAAATGAACATAAATTTATTGTTTTTGCTAATATCTTATAAGTGATTGACTCAGCTCATATATTTCAAGATATGTAAAATCTTGCCTTGCAGTATATTGAATGTTAAATAGTTGTTCTCATATGCTGTACTAATACATTGTATATTGTATATTGTCTTTCTGTCTGGAGCTTTTCTCCTCAGGCCTCCATTGAAAACGGGCTACCTTGGCCCAATGGACTTTCCCGGTTAACAAACTGAAATAAATAAATAAATAAATAAATACATACATAAACAAGGCAATTATTCTGAAGGCTTTAATACTAACAATATGTGCTTGGTTCTTAAATGAAAGAGTATTTAATATAATACTACCTAGACCTCTGTGGTTACTGAGATATTTTGATTTACAATTTAATAATCATCTTTGCTTATGAAATACTTCTGGTCTAATGCATTCGATTTATAGGGTCATAGTTTCATATGGAAGTACTAGGCTAGCTGACCTTGCAAGCCACTTTAAGCCCAGCTAATTCTCCTTTTTGTTCTTGAATTAACCAGATTTGGTGTTAGATTGGTCTTATCCATCCCATGGTCTATAATTATGTTTTACCCCAAGGGGGAATAAATGGAATCATACCACAGAAAATTTAAGGGGACCAATGTATGGGATAAAACATTTAGTGGCTGCCTCTATCCATTGTACAGGCTATTATACAGGTGGCAGTTTGTGAATACATTTTCTATTATCCATCCATAGACCCAATTAGAGCTTGAATATGGACATGGATGTTCTATGTGGATCCGGAGTCGGTTTTAGAGTAGTTATATCTTGTGTGGGATATAACTGTCCCTGCAAACTGTTCTATTGATGTTGCAGATGAGGTTTATATTCATAGACCAAATGTTTCTGATGTTATTTGACTTGCTGATATGCAGTAGGTCCACCTGTATTGGGTCGGAGGATGCCTTGTATGACAGACACATGTCACTTCTTAGAAGTATGAAGGATGCCAAGTATAATAACAGGAATTTGAGTCAGTCCATGTAGGACATGCTTTTAGGCTTTGTATCCTTTTAGTAAGATATCTCTGTGTGGGCATTCCAGTTGTTGCATGTGTCCAGACAGAAACATGCGAAAAGGGGCATTATACTCAATAATTGTCATAATGAGGGTTGAGTAAAGGGGAACAATGACATACCTAGATCTAGATAAGCTATACAATACAGAAGTAATGTCTTATGGCTGTGGACATGTTGTTCAGAAGGTAGACCACTGTCCACATAAGCTCTCAAATCCTGTACTGTTGATGTGGTACTTCCTGGGGTAGATAACTTCACAAAATATATAATAATGCAATTTTTGGCATTCAGTTGAGATGACTCTAGTATTTGGAGTTTCTCTATGTCCTTACTGATTATTTCTATGATAAGTCTTTGCATGGCTTTGCATATAAGGCTGGTCAGACTTAAGGGTCTGTGGAAGTCCCTCCCTTATACAGGCAAATAAGCTGTTTTCCATTCACTTGGCTCAAAGCCTCTGTAAAGGCTGATGCTGGATAGTGTTGTTGGGGGTAGATAACTCATGCTTCATGTTATTTATGTTGCACCCACAGATATTCAGGTCAGGACTCATCAATGCAGTGTTTTTAGCTTTTGATAGAACCTTTAGGAGTAGGTCTTTTGCAATAGATGGATGTGAGCCAGTTTCAGGTATATCTTGAGAGACAGATGGAGGAGAGAGATGGATAAAGTTAGAGATTAATTTATTAGCCAGTAAGTTTGTTGCATCTTCTGCCTCAGTGTACGTAACATCACCATCAGCTCAGTGCATTACAGCATTGTGCTTCTGAGATTATGAACATAACTAAAAAAAGGCCTTTACTGACTTTGTGCTGGAAGGATGTGTCTGAAAAAAAATGGTATGCATTACTTCTGCCATAGTATTTGAAAAAAAAAGTAAGGAACCACATATTCTACATAGTTTGGGTATAAAAACTGATCACTTAGCCACTTCCTGCATACCCTATGAACAAATAAGGAAAACTGTCTTAACAGTTTGGTATTCGTCTTTAAGGAATTTGTCAGCCAATGATTCTGGTGATCTTTAACAAAGCTTACCAGATGGTAACCAAAGGAACAGTGTTGAAAATCATTTGTAATCACCCAGCAATATTAGGTTGTTGGATATTTCATTTCCTCAACTTTGTATTATCTAATTTGAGCACCAACTCCCCATGCAAATACATCATAATTGGAATAATAAAATTCTTGATTGTCTTTGATAGCCACAAAATTCTAGGTTAGTGGTAAAAATATACATGTACTGTATTGTATTGTGAAAAGTGAGAATTTTCCATATTCAGGCTTCCAGGTTTATGCCTGGGTTGCAAGTGTACAAGTTTGGATACAGTCACAAACATCTTCCTATCAGATCATCTGGGATGAAACAGGGTGACATATGACACACAATGATAAGACAGAGACAAGCTGCATGCAACCACATGCACTCATTACACCATTAAGTTTGTATACCAAAATGATACATGCATCATTGAGTAACTTGCACAGATGAAAATGGATAGAGGTCCACAGAAAGCAATCTGAGAGCAGCTTGACACAGGGAATGTACTGGTACAGCTGCTGAACCACTGTCTATGGCTGTATAACAGATCTAGCCTTCTAGTCTAATAAATCCTGATAATCATGTGAATCCTGTTAAGAGGTTCTAGTTCTAAAGGCTGAAGTATAGGATAAGAGGAAAGGTATCCTGATGGAAACATGTAATGTTTCACATAGTAGCCTCAGTGGAAGACGTTTATATGGAAACTTGTTTAGCATTGTTTCCTAATCTCAGCCAAACTAGCCATAATGTACTTGTCAGAGTTCCCAGTGATTTGCAGGACAAGTTGGAAGGATGGGCTGACAGCATAATACCTTATCTTTTAGTGCTTAAAGGGGCTGTGCCACTACTGAAAACAGATGCAAGAGTTAATAAAGCAAACAATCTGGGGTACATCATTTCATACTAATAAAAAGTGTTAATGCTCCACAGATTCTATAACTGACAGAAGCAGCAAAGAGTTATAGATGTGTATAAAGATTTCTCTTAACAGTTGTTCAGAAATTTATTAGATGCATGTTGAAATATAGTGCTCACCCAAAGTAGATATAATAGTAAGTAACTGCTGTTTTAGGTCCAGAATTAAAAGTTGATTCACATTGGCTTAGCTGTTGGCTGGGATTGATCATAGTGCTTAGAGTCACAGAAGAAGGGAGTGGAAAGATTAGTTTCTTTTCAGAGTTTGAAAATACTTATCCTTATAAATAATGGAAGTATTTTATGACTGACAATCTACTCCACAATATTCTTGTATGGCCCATCTATTTGACAGAAAGCTACATCATGCTTTAGAAGTACAAGAAACTGCAGAGATTAGCTATCTGGAAGTTGGAAAATTGCCCCCTGATTGTTGTTCTGTTTCTTCCCATGTTTACACATCATTGCATGTTGTTATATTTATGTATGATTGTATTCTTGAACTGGATGAGTTAATAATTGTGTTATACCTGCATGATGTTTAAAGAGTTTAAGCCATGCTAAGATGACTGAAGAATTACAAGGCTGAAGAGGCATTCTTCATTTAGTTTATTTAATTCAAAAGTATCAGGCATAAAACAATAGCCAGGGCAATTATTGGCATATGGATGTATACTGTAACTGTATTCTGTTGCATAAGCTATTGATTTTTGTATCGTCTTTTATTAGTCTGATTTATATGCACTTATCTCTTTTGCATTATCTACTGCAGTGCAGTTTCTTTATTGTTCTTCTGCTTGATAAAAGGAAGATAAAAGGTTGGTGCAAAAATAAAAAGTCTGAAGAAAAATTAAAATTTCTTTGTAGTTGAACTTTGTCTTTACTGCTTTTTGAGATGACATTTATGAGTTGTAATGTTTATTTTTAGTGTAAAGAAGCTTTCTTGTAGATTAGCTACAGCCTTTTCTGGGAACTGCAAAATTATTAAGTTTGACATCTGAGAAAGTTTTTTTCCCATTAAGTCTGCAATGGTAAATGTCTGTTAAAGATTTTATGTTATTGGTTAATACAATATTATTAAAAACAAAGTTAAACAACTGAATGAATTATTTACTACATTTTATTTTCAAAAAGAAACAGGTAACTTCATTTATTGTATATGAGTGTGTGTGTGTGTGTGTGTGTGTGTGTGTGTGTGTGTGTGTGTGTGTGTGTGTGTGTGTGTGTGTGTGTGTGTGTGTGTATATATATATATATATATATATATATATATGTATGGGTCTGCTTCACATAATCGAACATCAAAATGCGACTTTCATATGGTCAAGACCATGTGATCGAACACTTGAATGTTTGAAAATGTGAAAAAAAAAAAAACTAAACAGTGCTAGCAGGAAAGCAATCCCCCTGCACCCCCACCCCACCCCCGTTATTTAAATATACCAACTCCAAGATCACACTACATTACAGTAAAGAGAAATCTTCCCATTCTGCATTCTATGGAGATCCCCATTCAGAACGTTCCAGGTTTTAAAAGTTCGAGCATATGGTCTCGGACATATGAAAGTCGAGCCTTTAAAAGTTCGACCATCTGAAGGGGATCCATATATATATATATATATATATATATATATATATATATATATATATTACATGTAGATATATATATTATATGTAGATATATATATATATATATATATATATATATATATACACACACCCACACACACACGCATATATAATGTATGTGTGTGTGTGTGTGTGTGTGTGTGTGTGTGTGTGTGTGTGTGTGTGTGTGTGTGTGTGTGTATATATATATATATATATATATATGTACACCATTTCAAATAAGTAGTACATAGTCTATCTATTAGGTTCATAGATTCACAGATAATATGAATTAGTCTGTTGACAGATCATTTCAGGCTAGTTAGGAGACACACAGGTGGGGCTGAGCTGGAATGCAAAACTGTTGCATGTGAAATGAAAATGCAGACAATACAATGCCATGGCTACAAATGGGGATGCTGAAGAAAATTTAATTGAGATAGAAGGGAAATGGTTGAATAGATCAACAATTTCAAGCATTTGGGATTTGTTTTGGAGGAAAAGGGAAGTTTGCATGAGGAGGTCAAAGCTTCAGTCAGAGATGACACTGCCAGTGGAGGAGTAATGTGTGACAGAAAAATGCAAAAGATGCTGGAATGTAAGGTGATGAAACCAGTGATTCTGAATGGTACAGAAACCAGGCAGTAAGGGTAGAATAGCTGAGTGAGCTTGGGATAATAACGATAAATTGTGTGAGATGAGTAGGTGGATGCATATTATGGAACAGATGAAGAGATGAATACACCGGAGCTGAAGGCAAGGTTCTCCCAATTTCAGAGAAGGTCAAGGAAAATAGATTATTGTGTTTGGTCACATACATGAAAGCAGAAAGATATATGGAAAAGCATATATGGTGACACAGGAAGAAGGCAAAAGGAGATGGACAACCAGCCAGGAGATGAATGGATTGCATGAGAGAAGATCCGTTTTATTCTGGCATGGCTGTCGAAAGTAAAGACAGTGGCTCTGAATCATGTGAAAAAGTTGAAAAATGGTGATGATGATAATAATGATTAATGGGGGCTGTTGGATCAGGCAGAGATACTTAAATCATCTAGTATTGTCTTCAGACCCACAAAGGTTTAATTCATAGCCTTACTATTACACATACAAGATATGATTAAATAACATGTACTGAATTAGTATATATGTTTAAAATCGTTTGCTTTATTTCAGTAGAATTACTGTAAATAGTATTAATTTTGCCATATTTCTTTGATTAGAAGCTGCTGATAAAAAATAATCATAATTAATTCAACATCACCAATAGGAACCTCAAATACAATCCATGGCTTCCATGTTAATGTTAGTAAGACATATGTAGAATATCATAAAACCATTTTAAAAGCTAACAACAAAAACATGGTAAGCAAATATTATCTGATACAAAACTCAAAGCAGCTGTCGCAAAGTGGACAAAAACATTGCATGATTCTCTTTTAAAACACAATGGAAGCCAAACAATTTAACAAGTAACAAAGATAAGACAATTAAAAGCGAAAAAAATGCAAACCAGTTCATAAAAAAAATATTTTATTTAACTTGCTTCCTTTTTCCTGTCTCATCCAGTGGTATTTAACCATGGCATATCAGATTACAATGCAGTGATTAAGTTTACTGATGTTATTGCAAAATGATTTATGTTTTTTTTTTTACATTCTTTCTTTCCTTTAGGCGTCTATCTTTTTAATGCATTATGACATTGTAGTTGTTTCCTAGAGAAGATGGATTTAATCCATCTTCTATAGTAATGTAATGAACTACCTCCATTAACAAAATGTATCTGGTTACTAGACAAGTAGGGAAAGGAAGTGCATTGCTAGCCTTTCGTCCACATCACACAAACTTTGCAAATAGATCTACAGACAATTTAGACATGCAGTGCAGTTACTGTGTGTATTTAAGATGTGAGCGAAAATCAAGGCTTGGAGGAAAAACAATATGAACACAAGGAGAATATGGAGACTCCACAAAGAGGGCATGTCAGTCAAGAATATAGCTGGAGAGTTTCTTCTCGTGAGGTTCGTAGGTAAATATAAGGCTATCAGTCTGCAGAATATTACCTGCTGAGTCATTTATTTTGGATTTTTTTCACACTTGGGAATTGTTTTGGCCATCATTATGTACTTAGTATTGTTTGTGTTTGTTATTTTGTAATGTTTTAGTATGCCAGTGCCTTATTTTTCTGTTTTATAGGTTGCTTTTACTGTTACAGAGCAGGGATGTTTTGACAGAAAATATTGTGCTTTATATTGCTTTGTGTATGAGGCACTATTGCATTCCTGATTTCTGTGCATTGTATTGTAGTTGATTCGGCACAGTTTTGTTGTTCAATGTTGGGTGCTTGTATAGTTTTTGCAGTTTTTTTATATTTAAGAAAGTATTCTTTCTGCAGTGCTTTGGCTACATTTGTTCCTCTACTGCAGGGCTTAATTTGTTGTTAAATTTATTTTAGTTAGGCTAGTTAGGATGTTTGAATAAAATGGGGATAAAATGTTGACTACATATGATGATTAGTAAAAAAAACATCTGGTATTACTGGCAGGGAGGTAATAAATATACGCATACCGAAATAATTTTCATTTCATTTCTTAATCAGTGCCCATTCATAGACTATAGAGAAAGATAGATAGCTAGATATATAGCTAGATAGATAGGGTTTACTATCAAAATTCCAAGGCAGAATATTTTTTTCATTAAAAGAATGAAATAAGCCAGAAATCAAAATAAAAGTTGGCTGGAATGTCAAATGTGATAAATAGGACATTCGACATTCAACATGCCAGACTTCCTTTTTCAAAAGTCCATGTATTGCTTTACATTTTAGTAGGGGGCAAGCCTCCCTGCACCCCCCAATGTGTGGGGTTGTGCCCACCTCACCCCCTGCTTATCATATATACTAACACTGAGATCACACTACAGTAAGGAAAAGGGTAAATTACCCAATCTGCACTGTTCTCCGATCTCCATTGAAAACTTTGAGTAATATACACTCGACCACCTTCATTTCACCATTTTGATAACTTACAAATCATGCATTCAATCAACTGGTATTTGACTGCATTCATATCAGACTTTTGATAGTAAACCAATAGATAGATAGTAGATAGATAAATAGATGCATACATATGTATGTGCATACATGTAGGCATACATACATAGATAAACAGATACAGATATAGCAGTTTTTGTAATATTACATCGTATGAAACATAAGTGAAAAAATATAGTTTCTGACAAAAGAGATAAAACACACACATACTGGGCAGGATTCCAAAAGAAAATTGTACGTAGCACAGTGCGCCAAAGGAAGTCATTGTCGAACTAACAGCAGATGCAGTTCCATGACATAAGTAATGTTAAGCAGAAATAATTTATTTAGCTTATGGTAATTGTGGACTCTCTGTACACAAACTGGATTCCAAAACACAATAGTGCACCCAGTGGCAATAAAATGTGAAAGAATAGTACACCAAGAATTTTACTAAAGCACTCAGCAGAGGCCACAGGTGCTAAAGTAATTTTGAGACAAATTATACAACAATCTGTGTTGTTGTTGTTGTCTTTCGGCTTTTCCTGGTTAGGGGTCACCACAGCGGAACTCCAGTCCGCTAATGATTGGCAGTAGATTTTCACGAATGCCGAGGTGCCAGCTCGATGTCCAACCTTCAACGAAGACATGCCCATTTACACATGTCTTTCAAACACCCACCCAACCACGGGGAGGACATGCAGACTCCACACAGAAGGCACTCCCTGCACTCCAGCCGAGAATCGAATGGGAGAACCTCTTGCTGTGAGGCAACAACACTACCGCTGCACCACCGCGGATTTACACAACAATCTGTGTACTCTGCAAAAATATATAAAAATAATAATGTAAGTTTCAGTAAATGTCAAACTGCAGAGGGGGAGTCTACAGGCTAAATTAGAGAATGATCAGCCAATGTTTCCTAGAAGATTGCCAACACATCACCAAGCTAGGCTACAGTTAAGCCAGCTCTCTCTCATGTAATAATTGACTCATAGAGGTTAGACAGAGAGCTGATGTAGAGTGTTTGTAGGAAATGTACACCTCACATGTCCTTACATAGTCTGTGGGTAACCCTTCCCCAGTAGAAGCAAAAGAGTACCTGAATCCAGGTATACTGGCCTCTGGTTTGAGTTGCATATGCCTGATGCTGTAGGGATGTGCTACACAGCTGCAAGTCAAGTACTAGGGTAGTTCTTGTCAGCTATGTGTCTAAAAGTAGATGAATTCATCCACTTCCCTACAGCATTGATGGACTGCCATGGAGCAGTTATGTGCCATTACCAATTTTCCTTGTGTCCTCAGTACAACTGATTGCAGCCATGTACAACTAAACACTCCAGCATCGGACAATGCAGAACAATAAATCAATTAAAAGGAAAGGCCATGTCTCAGTTGTCAGGTAGTGTGATCTACAGATGTCCTGTTTATTAATATTATGACAACACTCCCTGGTAGTGTGCATGACACAGCAATCTGGAGGGAAAGTGAGCTGAGGTCCACTTTCTAAACAGGTGAAATTCCTGAGAGGTTCCTACTTGGTAAGTATATGACCACAACTATAAATAATCTGAACTAATAGCTTTTAACATTAAGCAGTGTGACTAAATGTCTGCATTCCTGTTCAAACAGGTTATTGTAGTTATCCACTGGAACCCTGGCTCTTGATGCCATCAGATCTCCATTTATGCCTGCTGATGACACTTTCAATTGAGAGCAGACCTTGATGCATAACACCATTGAGCAGTTTTTGGCGTGCAGAAATCAAGATTCAGATGTCTGGATGCAAATGGGGTGCAGTGCAATTTACCAGAAAAGGCATTACAGATGCTCACTGCATGTGCCATGTTGCACAACATATTAATAACTAAACATGGAGGCCTGCTAGCCCTAGGTGTGGGTGACTTAGCCCAAGAACCCCAGATGTCTGCTGTGGAGCTATTGTAGCCTTTACAGGATGTTCAGGAAGACACAAAGATAAGAACAACCAGGAGTGAGCGACAGAGGCTGCAAACATATATGGCAGCTCAGGTGACAGAGTAGCATCTGGCTCAGAAATTTGTGTCATGACAAGCCACTCATACACAAAAACAAAAATAAACCAGTGATTTTCATGCAGTGCTGTCCACTTCCAGCATTCCAGCTGACAATTGCAAGAAAAATGTTGGTAGTTATTCCTCTGGAACCTCATACATACCACAGTAACAATTTGATATGCAAACTATTAGACATCTATGTGCACAAAATAAGTGAATACATCTGGATGGGTATCGACTAACATTTACAACTGGACTACTGCAAGCAAGGTACACTGCCAACAGCGACAATAACTGTATGTGTATGATATACATGAAGTGCACCCAACAGCAAATGTTGATGGCCAGGGATGCTGTCAGCATATTTGTGATGCCTTTGTGTATATAGCAGCACAAATTAGTGTATGACAATGCCTGTTGGAGTATGCACAGGGGGATGTACCATAACTGATAGAACTTTATATAGGGGGGTGTGTGAAAACATTGAGCTGCAGTACGTACATTCCATAGGAATGTGTTACTCTGTACAGCACAAGGCTATAGGGCATACAGCAGCAGTTGTATAGACTTGGGTTGGGGAGATGGTATAATGGTTAAATTGTTCACTTCACAAACACAAGATACAGGGTTTAAGTCTCACCTTTGAATGGGACATTGGATAGGCCTGAAAATGTCTGCAATATCTAGTACTTACCTATGAATCTAATACCAACACTAGGGTAAGGTGTGCCAACAAAGTTACTTATCTGACAAGGTGCATACAAGTTGTACAAAACAGGACTGTCACTGCTAGACGCAAGTAAGCCATAGGTACAATGCACATGTGGCTGCAGCAACATGACATATGCAGATGCACAAGTAAGTGCAATACAGAAAAACACAGAAGATGGGCATGGTGCATCAATAATGGAACACTCAGCAGTATATCAGTAAGGTCACTATATGTATGGATGCATGTGTGTAAGCAGGTATGTATGGAAAGTAGAAACATGGCCAATGCAGTAAATGAGAAAGAAAACAAAGGTGAAAAGGGAAAAGCCAGTGGCAATACAAAAATAAAGTGCAACATGTGCTACCATCTGAAGTATGCCTGTGCATATAATAATGGCAGTTAACAAGAGGATGTTGCATGAAGAAACTAAATGTTGCATGAAGAAACTAAATGTAGTAGTCAGGAGGTTGCATGATGACAAGCTGAAGATATGGCTGAAGCATATCAACCAGGAATTGAAGATCCAATGGAGGCAGTCATACAAGATACATGCATTCAGACATACATACAAATATTTCAAGCACTGGCATTAAAAGCCCTTCTAGCTTGCCAATGCACCATAACACTTGTTCCTATAATAAGAGTACAGGCTGTTCTTAAAAATATCTAATCTAGTACTTGCTTTAATGTAATTTGGTAGTCTGTTCCATGCATCATTTACTCTGTCAGAAAACCAATTAGTACACTTCTCATTCCTATAGAATCTTCTACATAGGGTGTCTGATAATTCTCTAGTACTTTTTGATAATCCCAAACATTCCCAGAGGTTGTTGTCTCTAAATGCCCTATATACTTGAATAAAATCTCCTCTTAGATATCTAAAAGAGACAATGTACAAATTCAGATATTTTAGTCTTTCATAATAACTTAAATATTTACATCCATGGGTGCTCTTGGTATATTTTAACTGTACTCGTTCCAGTTTACTCATGCTTGTTTTCTTATAGGGTTTCCATATTGTTATTCCATATGCAAGTTTAGGTCTAATGTAACTAACAAACAATCCCCGAGATTCATGAAGCTTGCGTCAGGTGCAGGCGTAGCATCAGTGTTCCAACACCAAATATGGCCAGAGAGCGATCCAGGTACAAGCTGTTCCCACGTGCACTATCTGCATACGCTACGCCTGCACAGCTCCCAGGCCCTGTATTCTAATTAACCCATGTGCAGCAGTGTAGCATGCAAATGAAGGTATGTAGCGATCCAGGAAGTGATGCAGGTGTAGTGTAAGCATGCAGAAATGTAAACTGTAAAAAAATGGTTTACATTTTTACAAACATAAAATCGGAGCCATGACAGCCGACCAAACACATGTATTATATTGTTAATATATGCCAATGGCTAAATATATAGCCATTGGCATAAAAAAAATGTACAAAATATAAAATTAACATTTAATATTTATATTCCCACTATTGCGAAGTAGAAGCACAGGGCAGCGGTGCGCAAATGGGATCACAAGGAAAATAGAAAAATGTAGAATAAAACTGCAATGTAACACATATCCATGAATTCCCCATAATAGTGAATGGCAGGCATGCTACACCACACCATGGCACAAGGGTTGCTAAGTGGCTGTGACAGTGTTATGCGTGGTAGCTAAGAATTGTAGGCAATGCCATGCAAATGAGTGGAGTAATAGTGAATCACAGATTCCCCACTGGTGTAAGGATGCACCTCACAGCATAGCGTTATATCACCGAGGTGTGCCCTTGAGATAAAGATGACATCAAGAGAGGGGTGTGTCACCTTTGCTGTAAGCACATTGGAGCACTGCTAATCCAGTTTGCCTGCAGCTAAGCAAAGCCGGAGGATAGGGGTGTGTCTAACTGGCTACAGCTTTGCTTAGCTGAGAGTACACAAGGTAACCGAGTATACATTTGAACGAAGATGAAAATGTGCTTAAACCTGGTAAATGGGTTTGCGCTGCACGCACCGGAGCTGAAACAGGAAGGATATAGGAAAGAAATAAGGAAATGCTGCAGCAGGGAAATTGGAGTACAAATGACTAATTAACACCAAGGAACCTACAGTGGGCCATTGACAACAGCTAACAAGGCTGCAAGCAGCTACCTGCAGAACAGGAAAGGAGAGGGGCTGTACTGCAAAGAAAACAGTAAAGTGTCACAGCAGAACAAAGCAGATTTGCAGTATATCAGCTACAAGACACATTTTGCAACACATGACTGGGTAGGGAAAGTACAAAACAAGAATGACAGCAGGTGGATGCATGCCTGATAATGGGAGGGGATCCAGGTTTAAAAGTGAATTAAAGGGCAACAGATTAATCAAGGCAGGCAAGCATAACTTTACACTAAAGGCCTCACATTTGCAGTACTCACTGTAAAACCCATAATTAAGATACCCTGCAGCTGGAATTGCTGATACACACCCAATGGCATCAGCAGCATCCATAGCAAAATAGTATAAAGTGTGAAAGCACCTCACACACACTTGTGTATTCCCATACACTCTGCACCATTGGTGTATTCAGATGGGAAACTTTTAGTATGTACATGTTATGGGCTGCCAAAGCTTTGATCCACCAGCATGTGTTGGAGACAGAAGGTGGTGTGGAGGATGATGCACACAACCACCTTAGGCACCAGAGGAGGAGAAGAGTGTTCAGGCCCAGAGTAATCTACCAGGGGCTACATGATCTTTAGATAGTAGAGCATTGCAGGGTGGACAGGGACACCCTACAGCAACTTGTGGAGCTGTGCCGGCCACGCCTCAGAGCCAGAACAAACAGAGGGCAACCCATCCCAGTGGATACAAAGGTATGTGTAAGCCTGAGAATACTAGCTACAGGTACCTTTCAAAGGCCAACTGGAGATATAATGGGGATCTCACAGGCATCAGCATCCAGGGTACTTCACCATTTCCTGGATGCCATGTTACGACATGCCAATGAGCACATATACTTCCAATGAACGCAGGAGGAGTTAGCCAGCAAGATGCATCTCTTCCACCGTGTGGTAGAATACCCGGAGGTACTGGGTGCAATAGACTGCACGCACATACACATTAAGTCACCACCCGGAGAGCAGGGTAGGCACTACATAAACCGCAAGGGATACCCCTCCATCAACTGCCAGGTCATGTGCAATGCCCAGGGCATTATCATGGATGTGTGTGCTGGCAGCCCTGGAAGCTATCATGACTCCCACATCTGGCATGCCTCACAGCTGTATCAGGTATTTGCCAGGGGGGACATCCCATATGGCCACCTGGTGGGGGATGCTGGCTATGCACTGGAACCGTGGATGATGACTCCCATCAGAAATGCACACACACCCATGCAGGAATGCCATAATGAGGCACATGCACAAACCAGAATCACCATAGAGCGTGTGTTTGGGATTCTTAAAACACGGTTCCGTTGCTTGGACATATCTGGTGGAGCCTTGCAGTACTCTCCAGGCACATGTGTCCACATGTTCATAGTATGTGCCATGCTACACAATATGATCCTGCGGAATCAGCTGCAGCAGGGAGAGAATGGTGAAGGCCCTCACAGTCCACCACCATTGCCAAGGGCCCCACAGGCAAAGAGGTACTCAGACCATGAACACCCTGAGCCAGCCCCAGTAGGCAGATGGAGGTGTGACCAATATGCCCATGCCTTGGCAAGGAGGGAACATTTAGCACACACACTGACAGTGTAGGCCCCTATGGACTGACACCTTTCTCCACCTGCACACACAATAAAAATGGATGGCACACACACACAAGACTACCTGTAAATTGTCATGTATAGGCAGTCTACTCTGTGCATCCAACATAGGCAGCCCTCAACTATTGCACACACAACTGCTATTGGCACAAGGTAAGTCAACACCTGAACAGTAAATTAAGCTAGCAGCATGTACTGATACTGTATGTATAGGTTCATAGGTTCATAGGTAGGTACTTGGCTAACTGCTTGAGGGCATTCATAAGCCTAGCCAAAATGTGTCAGCTTTTGCCACCCCATTGATTCATTAACTGTCCCTCTGTGGAGCAGAGCCAATGGTGGGATACCTTGGGTGTATCTACTGTTCTCCATTCACTTTTCATGGTTTCTCTTGAAGAGTGTTAGTGAGGGGCTCTGTATAATGAAATTAGGGATGTTGTTCCAAAGTATGGTGAGTTTCTGTGACAGGAATTCGTCCCTTCAGCATCTTCCAGTTATTGTTGTGGCAAGGTTCAGCTCACTACAGCATGTGGCTCATTGTGACATAGATTCCCATAGGTGGAGCATATCCATTAAGCCTGAGTTTGACATCACTTTGTTGGCCAGCAGAGATCATCTCTGAGTAAATGAGATGCCACTGAGTAAAGTAGGTGTTCATTCAGTCTGGCTGCATAGGACTTTTGTTTGAGGCCAGTAATCATCTTGGCGAGGTACATTCCTGGACCTTCCAGCTGTTGGATGTGTCTTCCAAGGTACATCCTAAATGGGTTATTATACTTTATGATGGGACTGATGAGTAATGAGTAAAGGGACACTATAACCTCGGTATGTCTAGATGCGAACCCTTTAGTAATCAGATGGCCTACATAGAAGGATATCCTAACTACTTTGGAGATATGATTGTCAAATGAGAGATCACTATCTACCTTAGTCCCCAGATACCCTATTACCTCATCTGTATTAAAGTGGCTGCCACTTATGTGTTAATATGTGAGTGCTTAATATTTCACAATGGAATGACCATGCAGTTTGTGGCACTTAGCTGGAGGCCATGACTTTGACACCTTGTGTTGGTCTCTGTGAGGCCCCTTGAAGGATGTCTGTGTCAGCTGGACTATCAAGTACGGCTCCCAGTTTGCAGTCATTGCCAAACATGGTCTGCCATAGTCCACTTGTGTTTGCCTGTACCTCTGAGAAGTATATGCCAAACAGTAGGGGTCCAGGACTAAGTCCTGTGGGACACCAGTCGTGACTGGTAAAGAGTTGGACCTGGAGACTGCTAGTTGTACCATGTGGGTTCTGTGTGTAAGCCCATTGGCAACCCATTCTGTGATGTATGGGTGTATGTACAGGCTGGTGAGTTTATCAATAATACCTGAGTGGGGAATGATGTCAAAAGCCTTGGTAAGGTCCAGGTAGTATATGTGAACCACCTCTCCCCTCATCTAACATCTTGGTGACTGTCTGTAAGACATCAAACAGGCTCAGTAGGCATGAACTGCACTCAACCAAGCTGACCTGGGTTGGGTCATGTGTTTGGAGGTTACCAATGTCTTTGTTAATGAGTGCCATGAGAATGTGCTCCATAGCTTTGCATACCAGGCTACTCAGGCTTATGGGGTGGTAGTTACCATGGTCAGTTGTGTTTCCACCTTGGTGGAGTGGAATAACCATTGCCACACGCCATTATATGGGCATGTAGCCTGTGTAGATGCTAAGGTTGAAAAGCTTAATTAGGTGGGGGGTCAGTTTGTCTTGTAGTGCTTGCAAGATGCAGTCTGGGACACCATCTGCCTCCATTGATGCTGTGTATTTCTGTTAGAGAGGGCCATTTCCACCTGTGTGTCTCTGATGCCTGGGATACTGTACTTTTTGGGTATTATTGTGGGCTCTTTAGGGGGTGAAGTTTGCACTGAATGCATCTGCAAGGATGTTGGCAATAACAGTAGGGTCAGTATATTTTGTGCTATATTACACCAGCACAGTGCAAATCTGTGTGTTACCACTTAGATCCTTGACATAGCCAAAGAAGGCTTTGTGGTTATCTTTCAAATCCTTGTCTATTTTCCTGTTGATGTTAGCCTTGGATGATTTCATGAGGGACCTACGTTTCTTACTCATACTGGTCATGGATGTCTACCCTTCTTGGGATTTGCTGTTTTTCTGGACTACTGTCCTACTTCTGTTGTATAGCCTGTTTATTGCAGGGATCCACCAGACTGGTGTCCTTGTCTAGGAGGAGTGAGTCTTGGTCTACCAGTGATGGCATGATCCATACATCCATGTAGGTGCTTATAGAGTGCATTTGTAAATCTGTCTCTATCTTGAGCAGTGTTTTCGCTTAGAGTGGGGGCTATGAAATCCCCCACCACCACCACTGTCTCCAGTAGTGTGAATTTAGCTGTAGGAAAGGTATACACTGTGGTTTCCATGGGTGGGGGAGATGGTTGGGTGTGGAAACATTGAATAGTTCATGGTCAGATCTAACCAGTGACGGGTTTACTTCTGCTGTGGTGCACCTATCGCCCATGTTGGTGATTACCACTTCTAGTATGTTTCCACTCCTTGTTAGGGAGTTTACCATCTGATACAGGGCATATGAGGTGATAAATTCCAGGAAGCGCTGGGCCTGGAAGTGAGTACTTGAGTAAGTTTCCCAGTTAATGGTAGGGTAATTGACATCGACCAATACCAGGGTGTGGGTAGGACTGTCATGTTTTCCACTGTCTACAGGTAGGTGGAATGGTGATCCTGGGTCATGGAGGGTGATCTGTAGCAGGCCACAGTTTGCATCGCAGTTGTGGCTGATGTTAGCTGCACATGGATGATCTCAGAGGTATCATGCTGCCCCACTAACCTGGAGGTGTAGGTATCCATGATGAATATGGATACACCCCCTCCATGTCTGTGTCAGTCCATGTTCTGTGTCCGAAATGTGTGGTATGGGTTGTAGTCTGGTAGTGCTGGTGTGCTCTCAGGAGCCTTAAAAAAGGTCTCAGTTACTGCACAGATGTTGACATTGTCCATACTGAAGAGTGCTGTGAGTGCATGCAAGTTGTGATCACAACCCCTGGTGTTGAGTAGCATAACCCTCATTGATTCTGCCATTGTGCTGTTTACAGAGGTGGGATTCACCTTTGAGACTTCCCTAAAAAAGGCACCATGGGGGCGCCAATAGCCTTGGCCAGTATTTCAAAGCCTAAGGCTGACACATAAGCCGGTATGGTAGTGTTGCATGCATGTTTCCCATCTGTGCTTGTTTCTCATCTTTCCTGTAGGTAACCTACTGGTAAGCAATAGAAAGCCTTAAACCTATGCAAGTCTTCTAGCTTCCAAGATAGGCTTTTGGAGTGATTAAGTATCAGTGTTCTGTATGTTCTTGCTGTGCTTAACTGTTTTCTGACTACATGGTGATAGTTCACTGTATATTGTGATCTGAAAGCTCTGTTTATTCACATATTATGGCTGTGATGGCCTGCACTTTAGAGGTTCAGAGATAGGTAGTAGGCTATCTGCCCAAGGGCAATTAGAAGCATAGCTACAGTGTGTTGGCTTTCTCTGCACCATTGATGAAGTAACTGAGCCTCTGTCAAGCATAGCCAAATAAGTGATTCCAGGCAGAGTTGCCGGAAGCTGTTGAAGACTGGGGTGGTGGAGTGTGATAGGAGTACTTAGTGATCTAAATAGGGCATGTTAATGTGAAAAATCAACACCATTCAATTTCTCCAACAGGTCTTGCAGCTATAAAACTGGAGGGGCTCCTCCACCCCCTGGCTGTATGGTTCTGGGACACATGATCCCAGGGGTGTATATTCTGTTACCCATTCACACATCAAGGTTTCCCTTGAAGTGTGTCAGTGAGGGGCTATGCCTAATGTAGTTAGGAATGTATTTTGTAGTCTCTCATTTCATTTGCTATATGTTTTTATTTCAAGAGTAAGTGAATCTCAGTGGGTTTGGGCGCCTCCACCCTTTGCTTTGCCTAGCTTACACAAAGAAATCATCTAAATAGGAAATAGGCAGAAGCAACGTTAATGTCAATAGTGTAATGGTTACAGCAATTGCATAGTATCTGTGCATTCGAGGTTCAAATCCCAATAAAGTCAGGGATGTTTATCATGTTAAAAAGTATACCTTAACCACAGCTTGCATATATAGGTAGTCTTCGTCACTATAATAAACCTTTTAAACACCCATATAAAACCATGTGTGCTGGAGAGTGAAGTCAACAGAGAATGTAATGTTATGTAAGCACATAGTGAGATGTTACTTCACTGAAATGTATATATCCTGAGTAGTTAGCAGATGTGGCTGTGTTTGCATGCACAGGTTATACATTTTAAAGTTTGTTTAACTGTTTAACTGCTGCTTTAATGTCACACAAACACTTTTAAACATGCTTACAACTGCTTAAATGAGCCTTATTCTGGAGTAAAAAACATTTTTAAAGCATCACAGGTATTGAACCCTGGACCATGCACACTATAGTAATGGGACTTACCACTAAGCCATCTGAGCTGTATACATGTTTCATATTTTTTAGACTACACCTTATACTATAGGCATTCCACAGTACTGACCACAAATGGGACAGTCACTTTGTGTACATATGTACAGTACATTGTAATGTACTGTAGTTTGTGAATCAACATATACAAGTCTACATATGTATAACTGTTATAAATTAATACTAAATATATATATAATATATATGCATGTCAGTGATGTCTGCACATAGATATAAATAAATAAATATATATATATATATATATATATATATATATATATGTACAGTTACATCTATAGCCGTATATATAAACATCTATGAACACACTTTGTGACACAGAAGCAATCCAAAGGAATTTAAGTGTACACAAAACACATGCAGCTCTGGTATTTTAACTATTAATATTAACCTAATTCACCATAGAAGGGATGATTGTTGTGTATGTGGAGATTGTGGTGGGGGAGGAATGATGGGTAATGAAATCATGCATCAAGAAGAGCCTGGGTTGGATGTTCAATAAGTGAACTGGAGGGGTATACATAGAGTATGGGGACAATATCAAAAGGACACAAAACAAGAACCATTCTCATCCATAATACACCCTGTCATGTCACATTGCAACACCTAAGTCCACAAACATATGAACATTAACATGCATCATACATATGTACATCAACTGACTGTCGCATTTGTTTTCAGTAGTGAGGAATGCCTGTAGTACAATGTATATTCTAAACACTATAACATTTGTACATATCTCAGATGCCTTAGTGGTAAAGTCAGTGACTGTGGTGTTCATGGACCTGCAAGGGCTGTTAATTTATTTTGAGGGCCAGAATAAGGGCTGTTGGATGCAGGTGGATTAAAGCACTTTTAAGCAGTTGTAAGTGGGTTTGCGTGCCGGAAAAGCGGTGCTTACACATGTTAAACGGATAAGCGCTTCACAGGTTTAACCTTTGCTTAATGTCACGCAGTCCACAGGCAAACTTGCTTACAACTGCTTAAATGTGCATTATTCACACTTATCCAACTAACTTGAAAACGAGTACAAAAACCAAGTAAAAAGCAGCTCCACAGGTAGAAACACTCAGTCCAAGGATCACAGATGTGATACAACCAGAAATAAATTGAAGTTAAATAACTTTAATGAATAAGAACAGGAAAATTAATCAAGTGCTTTCACCTGGTTCCTACCAGGCTTTATCAAGATACTGCTCAATCAAAACTAAAGCCATTTTATATCATTATACATACATCAGGTGATCACTTAATCGACCACTCCTGGAGTTAATTATGATAATTAGTTAAAAATTTGAAAATTTTATTTCGGTTTATCTCGGTGTTTGCATGGAGTGTCACAGTTTTTATGTTGGCAAGACTGAGCAGCCACTAAGAAAAAGGATATATGAGCATTTATACGAAATTAGTAAGAAGAAAGATACTAATGCTTTTTTCAAGCATTCAATGCAATGTATCAACATGCATTTAAAATTCTTTGTCCTAGACCAGGTCACGCAGGATCCCAGAGGAGGGGACTGGGAGACCCGTCTATAGCACAAAGACCTTTTGTGGCAATTGAAATTAAATGCAGCAAGACCCCCAGGTCTAAATGACAGCATTAGTATAGCAAGTGCACTAAAGCTTAACAAGGAGAAATTATGAGTAAACAAAAAACTGTTTTGAAAATGCCAGGCAATCAACAGGCAGTTAGTTAATGATGAATTTTTATTTTATGTTATTAACTTTCAACCAGAAGTACACGTTTTTACTATAAAGATTTATTTAGAATATTTTAAGTGCACATGTGTATATATATATAGTTTTAATATTTGTTCTTAGTATTTGTATTTTTTTAAAAAATTGTTATTTAATACACTGCATGAATTATTAGTGGATTGCATTAACTACTTTTATGTATTTATTTTTATAAGATTTTTTGACACACAAGGTATTTAGATAGATTTTAAAACAACGTGTTTTTGCAGTATTATTGACTTGCAGGGAGTACAAATATTTTAACCTCTTAAAAAATACTTTAAAAATACCTTAAAAAAATTTTCAAATTTTTAACTAATTATCATAATTAACACCAGGAGTGGTCGATTAAGTGATCACCTGATGTATGTATAATGTTCTTACCCATTATTCACACTTTCCTGACCAGTTCCTATGCTGAGACGTAAAATAATAACCCTCTCCAGGATTAGAACCTGCAACCATGTATACCATCCTCAGAGTAACCTGCTACTAAGCTACCTGAGATGTACCTATGCCAGTTGTGTATTCAGACAGGTTAAAACACAAAAGGGAGAATTGTGTGGAAACAGGACAAACCGCGATGTACCCAATGAAAGGTGTAAGTTTTATATATATATATATATATATATATATATATATATATATATATATATATATATATACAGAGAGAGAGAGATAGAGATACATAGATACATGTCGATATATAGAGATATACATATATATGTAGATATATATATATATATATATATATATATATATATATATATATATAGGTTAAAAACATCTACACATCTATGGAGGTACAGATAAACATATGCAATAATATACATTATATATCTATATCTATATACATATACATATGCATACATACATATATATATATATATATATATATATATATATATATATATATACACATACACACATACATACATACATACATACATGTGTGTATACAGCATCTGAAGTGTTCATATCTGAGTATAACATGGTCCATAGCAATCACACATTCTGCCCCCCACAAACAATATGAATATAACATATGAAGAGTATATGCCAATACACTATTACAAATGTGTTCTATGGACACAGCACCAACACAACTACAATGACTGCAAATATCCATGACAGAAATACACAGACAGCTTTCATTTAGCAAAACTTTATTATATTCATGCTATACAGAAAGCATTTAACAGTGCCTTAATGAATCAGCCTTGAATTACCATAGTATTAGCCCACTAAGGGATAAGTGTTCACACAGGGAAAGAACCCCCACACACATATAGAAGATGTATAAAAGCGGTTCCTCCACACCTTCATCTGCTATGTACACCCACCAACATCTCCCCCACACCCAAACAAATTACAACAATACATACTGTCATACCATAACCAATTATTCACCCACTGTATGACATCTGCTGAAACCTTAACATACCTGGACACAGACACACTAACATGGCCCTATGTGAAATGGTTGATGTTATACAATGGAACAGCTGCTGATGTTACAGGGTTTGTTTGAACCCGTTTCAGAGGGTTGAAAAGTAATTACACCAGGAAGTGTTACCGATTACTGATTATCAGCACAGTATGATATACATTAACCCCAAACTAAAGATGTCTGGTCTAACATTATATGCATAGCCATGCAGCCTTGAGATGGTCAAACATCCTGGCCAGAATGAAACATATGCAGAAGTATTAGGTACAGACAAACCCTGCACAAGTAGCAATTTTCAGAAATATAACAGCAGTACTCACATTTAGACCAAATCCTCCAGACAAACCCTGCACAAGTAGCAATTTTCAGAAATATAACAGCAGTACTCACATTTAGACCAAATCCTCTAGGCATTACACACAATATATTAGTGTTTGTCTTCATACAGCTGTTGCAATAGATTTCAAACAACACTTCCAGGCTCTCTTCCTCACTAGTAAGGCAATGGGACAACGCCCAAGTGGAGTACTCAACTATACTCCACTGTTGCTATAGTATTGGCTAAGGCAGTAACTGCACAGCTGATGTGCATGTAATTAACTACTTAGGACCACCAATTGGTTATCAGGATAGCACATGTTACTGATCTCTAACTATAAAATAATACCTTGTCACACATTCAAACCATCAGTATCTACCTGTAGAACAGTACAAAATATTGAAACACAAACCGAAAATGAGTAATATACCAGTCAATAACACCTCCAATTCATACCTCTCAACCTGGAAACATCAAAAATCTGGACTAAGGCCCATGAAAAATAGGTACAAATCTGTACGCTGATTAACATAAAATTTGCATACATAACTATGTAACTCCACCCACAGCAATGGAAATGTGGGATACCAACTTTCAAATGCAAGCTGAAGAACAGACAACCAAAATATGGCCCCGGCACAATCTCTGCAGCAGTAAAAGTCATCTAAATAACATATTATGTAATATCTGTAACTATTCAAGAGGTTGCTGCTAGCAAACAACTTCATATTTCATTGTTTCATCTACAAATAAAGTGCCTGCTGTTGCCCTTGAGGAATAAATTCCCTATGTTACATTAAATAAAAATGATAAGCTAATAATATTGCAATAGGGAATGGATGACAAACTGATAATAGGTTCATAATTACTTGGCATTTCCCCCAAAAAGGGCATTCTCAGCACTGCAGCATCCACCCCTTTAAAAGCAAAACAAAGTACACTCTCAGCAATCCATCTGCATATTGTGGGAGTAGAACCCACAGCCTATTGCATTAAAAACAAGCATTCTATCTTTTATGCTACTAACAACACAATCCAACTTACCATAACTTAAGCAGCACTAAACTTCTCTCCCCCTGAAGGAGATATGCAGCACAAGAAATCTGGAAAAAGCCAACATTTACTGGCGGGGAGGGGGACAGAGGACAAAGGCCCAAAAACAGAGACAAATTTTAAACGCTGCTTGTATAATAGAAAAGTCATTTTAATAAATGTTTGGCGTTACCATGCATTTCCTGAAAGATAGGACTGAAACTCATTATTTAGTGAACTCAGTTCTCATTAATTTGCCAGAAAAACACTAATTTTAAGAAGAACAGTCCAAAAGTATGAGCCAAACATTCTGCAAAACTTTGGACAGTTAAGAACTATGGTTAACTCCTTAAACCACAAGTGGTGGTGGGATGGGTAGAGAATCTAGACTCTTGCTATCTGTACCTAAGGGGATAGGGTCTAACCACCAGTTATACATAACTGGGGCATTTTACACAGACACATACACAGCTGCCATCAAATAAAGCTGTCTGCCAAAGTAAACCAGCCTAGCTGCCATTAAACAAAGCTGCCTGCCAAAGTAAACCAGCCTAGCTGCCATTAAATAAAGCTACTTGCCAAAGTAAACCAACCTAGCTGCTATTAAGCAAAGTTGCCTGCCAAAGTAAACCAACCTAGCTGCCATTAAACAAAGCTGCCTGCCAAAGTAAACCAACAAACCTGCCATTAAACAAACACACATCTAGCTGCCATTAAACAAAGCTACATGCCAAAGTAAACCTAGCTGCCGTTAACACATACAGCAAATGAAAAGTTTCTGCAAGCTGCCATTAAACACACACAGCGATGCCTGCATGGAAGGCTTCTGCAAGCTGCTGTCAGTGAAAGCTCTTAAGTAAATAAACTCCAAAGCACATACGCAGAGTAAAATCCAAAGTAAACCTAGCTGCTGTAACCACCATTAAGTAAAAGGAAAACGTAAAACAAGCCTGCCGTTAACGTTGCCATTAACACACAGTGATGCATGCATGGAGAGCTTCTGCAAGCTGCTGTAGTAAATAATAACAAGGAAAATAAACATGAAGCTTGAGGTGCTGTTCAGTCTCCTTTTACACTGGATGATTCTCTAACTTTAGAAAGCTGAGCTGGGGAAAGAGGTGCTGTGCAAGGTCAGGTGCTATTAATGCGATGTGCATGCTAAGTTCTGACTTTGACAAGGCAGGGCAAAGCTTCCACATACACAGCTGAACGTAAAAGCCAAAGTAATTACATAGTGAAGCTGCGATGCTTGCACGGAAAGGCTGTTAAGTAAATAACACAGTAAAAGTAAGCTAGCTGCCAAGGAAAAGAGTAAAACGATGCCTGCATGGTGCACCAAAAGCTTCTGCTAGTGGCCGTTATTCCTGTTAAGTAAAAGCAGACTAAGAGAATGAAAGGAAGCCGCCATAAACACAGTCTTTCCCCCTGAAACTGCCATTAACTAAACATCCAGTCTAAAACAATCAATGAGAAAACAGCTAGACAAGAGTTGAAGGGAAAGCATATAATCATAACACAGTCACAGTCCAAGGAAAAATTCCTTCTGACACACAAACACACACTCCTCTTCTTCACTCAGAATAAAATAAGAAACTGCCCAGTAAAAATAAGAAACATGTTTCCTACTGCTGTTCAACCTGCTCTCACCGAGATCCATAACGTGCTTGCAATCCATAAAAACAGAACAGCGCTCACTGCTCGCTCGCAATATCTTTGAATAAAACCAACAGAATGGCGTTCGCAGGTGCAACTGCCAGCCAAAGAGAGATCCATTTGAATGATTCCCGCTTCTGTTACGGATGGTGCGTACAAGCCAGAAATGTGTGCACTGAGCCCTTGAGCTCAATTCCGACAGGCTGGTAGCCCTGGCAGAGCTGATGTCTTCACGCATGCGATGACGTCAGCTCAAAAACGGGGAAAAATTTTAAAATAAAAAAAGATGGGGAAAAGTCAGAAATGAAGGGGTGCCACTCGGGAATCGTGGCACCCCATTATTTGGACCCCAAAACTCGGTAAAAAACGAGTAAATCGGTATGGTTGGGAGGTATGCTCCAATTACTAAGAAGGTATGTATAAAATTTAGTATGTCTGTGTATGTAGTACCTGTTCTGTAAGAATTACAGTGTAATCAATGCATATAGTGGAAATAGCTATCTTGTAGCGATGTATTGTTGAACAGTAGTAATGCTTGTAGTATTCTATGTGTGTACTGCTGTAGGTCAAAAGGCAAACTCCTCATACACCACAAGGGATGATATATATGGGCTTGGAACTTACCAATTCTCTTCCAGCCACTGTCAGTGTCAGGGTTGGTCCAACAAGTATGTGCTATAACAGGGGATAGTATATGCCGATATATTGTAACAGTAGACATATGTATGGGTGTATAAGTAAGATGAACATGTCAAAAGTGGGCTTACTGTGTAAATATGGTTTGCATTGTGGGATATTGTGCCAATAACTGTGCAATGTACAGTATTTTAGGCAGATCTATATTCCATTTTACATAGCATTTCTGTTATGTTATGCAAACATTAGTTATGTCTATTGGCAATTACAATACTCAATAACAGGATACATATGACTTGTATTCATCTGACAGTTTAGCAGCATGATAGCAAAGATAATTGGAAGAGCCAGGTAACTATCCATGCACATAACACATGTAATATCCACCTTTCTAGTATCATTTGCAAGAAATAACAGCTGTACATGTGTACATGTTATGCAAATGTGTAGTGACCCTTGTTACAGGGCTTGGCCAAATGGCTATGTGCACACCTACATAGAGTGGATATTGAGAGTAGAGGCACACTGGTTGAGCTTTCAGGTTTGTGTAGCCTAACCTCTCATTGCCAGCCTAACAGCTGCTTGCAAATACTGTATGTAAGGTAGTGCACAGTACTGGTAATGAAACAGGTTGCATATCATCTTTAACTCCAGTGTAACATCTGCAGTAGGAGTTTAAGATATAGGAGACTGCCGCCCATGTATAATAGCTGCTTCATAGGTGATGGCTTACACTATCTGATTATAGCCTGATTGTGTTGATAGTGGCAGCAGAGTCTATTAATGCATGACACTGTTTGGGGAGTGGCTGTCTGGGCCCAACAGAGCTCTTGGTTCTGGCGGATATGTGAGTATACACCCAGAAAAGGAAACAGACTTGTAGACACTTGCATCATCTGTAATCAACTATCAGGATGTGATGTACTCCTCAGAGGAGGATTGCTGCTAAAGGTAGCTACTATGTTTCTGTAATAGCCAGTGTTGTCACGTCCATAACACAAATAATTCCTTGTGAGCATCACTGTCCAAAACATCTTCATAAGCAATAAGTAAACTAAATACAGTACTTGGTACTTGTAGTACTGAATGCTCATACAGGCATGTCCACTAGTCAGCTACTGGTGTTTACTAATTTCAGCTTTGTGTATGTGGCCATCCTGGTGGAATGTAATCTCTGTGCCATGTACACTGCCAAACCCACCTAACATCACACCCCACACATTGTCTGGGATGCAGCTACAGGGGTAAGCTGGAAGGCACTCATTATCACAACCAACACATACCCTTACCAGAACACAGTAAGGACACCCACACATACTACCAGAAATCACACACATTCATAGAGGCTTCTAAGTATCTGGCCAAGAAAGTGACCTCCCAAGCTGGAATATACAGACAACAAAATACACAAACTATATGACACAGTTTTCATAATTGTGCCACACCTCAAAACACATGGCCAGAAACATGCCCAACAGTACTCATTTGTGAATGCAAACTCTAGCACAATGTTACACACCAAGCTATATGAGGGCAAACATACTGTCAGCTGCCTGTCTCCCATGATTAGCCACATACCCATACACTCAGACCACCTTTTGAACTATACACATGGCCCTGGCATATTTCATGTTGTTGCACAGGACCTGTGATGCAGTAGCCTGGACTGCATGGAAACACACATGTAGGAACTGTCAGGTCTTCTAGCCCATGCAGGTATGTCCCAAGGCCTGGGTAGCATTCTGCCATTGGCCAGAATGAAACTGCAGTACAGGGACAAAAGGACTGTATTCCACAATTGTCTAATGTACTGGTGCAATTCAAAGGGTATCCAGTATCTCTCTGCCTGGGATAATATGGTTTACAGACCATGATGCTTTGCCAGACAGGGCCTGCACCTGTCACCCCTGGGAATCTGGATACTGGCTAAGGCTCATGCTTCCCCTATAGTGCCTTCATCATGCAAAGTTCAAGTGAAAGTCCACTGCTGTAACAGGGACAGCCAAGCAATAAACTGCGGGTCTCGCTACTCAATGATACATTTCAGAAACTCAGTATGGACTCACTTATGTCAATCCTTAACATGGAGAACATATCTGTGCAGTGACTGAGATATGGTTCAACGCTCCAGAGAGCACACCTGCATGACCATGCTATAACACATACTTCAGCTCTTGTCCATTATCCTTTATTGGAACACATGGGCCACAGGTGTGTCCATATTCCTGAAGGATATGTACACCCCCACGCTAGTTGCACTTGCATAGCTTCAGCTGTATTATGCTGAGCAACTACCTTTGTGCCAAAGTGGAATCCAAATTGCACCTTGTGACAGATCACCCACCATGCCTCAGAATTCCCAACTGTCATATTGTGGTGTAATGGACAATATTAGGTTTGAGACAGAAAACCATAATAATGGCTACTCTCAACTATTCTATTATGAACTGGGAAGACCCCTCATGTACCAACACCTGCACTCAATGCATGTTGGATTTCATCAACCCCAATGACTTGGATCACCATAGTCACACAAACAGGGCTAACAGTATGGTACACATAGTCAGTCTCCAAAGCTAATGTTATGCTTCTTAAGAGCGAAGTGGTGACTGTCATGGCACCCATGCAGATGGACAATGCATGTGCAAATGCTGAATCCTATACAAATCAACTTTAAGCACTCACATAAGTGCAGTGATTGTGCCATTGAAATAGAACCAAGATTCAACCAAAGACAAACAAGAAGGCAAACTGGTGGTACCCTGCCTTAAAGTGTACCACAGAAGGTAGTAAATGTTGCCAAAGTGAACACACATGAGTGGAGGTGATCCCTGGTCAGCCTCAGTAAGATGCAGATACACCATATAAAACCACACAAAGCTACTGTGAAACTAATCAGCCACATATTATGAGGCCAACCACAGAACATTCTATAGCTGTGTCATGAATCGTAATGGCAACAACAAGACCTGTCGTGTTTCACAGCACTATGGCATGGGAAGTACTGCACCTACAGAAATAGCACCTGTTCATCCAGATAGGGTCTTGGAGAACCTAAACCCACTCCCACCTCCCCTCCCAACAGGTACACATATTTATATATCCATGTACACTACAGAGCCCCTGTAATAACAGCTATGCAGATACAAGCTGCCCTCTCTAAAGCCATACATACAGCTTTCATGGGACCTGTCAAGATCCCAGGGTGTATCCAACAGAAATATCAGAACAATTTGCTCTCCACATACACATCATGTTCAATCATAGCTTCATGTCAGGCTGTGTACACACTGAATGGTGCACATCAACCATCATCACACCCCACAAAGAGGGAGACACCACTGATAATGGGAAATAATGCACTACTACCCTGCTGAGTCTGGTCTTTAAGGCCATGAACCGTGCTCAACTTATTTGATGTAGTCAGTACAGATGCAGATGACTGTAAGGTTGATTCACACAGCATATCATGACCTTGCCTGGTCTTAGGACACCATCACCCATACTGTGTTCCAGCTAAACTCAGTAAACTAGGTGTATATTCCTATGTCACAGGAGTGGTTGGCAACTGGACTGCTGGTAGAACCAACACTACAGAAGGTGTCTGACTAATACACGCACATCAAACCAGTGCCAGCTACAGTAATACAGTTAATTCCTGTACTCCCCCTCTTTGTTATCTATACCACACAGACTAACACAGAAGGCATCTGCCTATTGATGTTTGCAAATGACTATGAACTAGGAGCAATAGTTGACTCAATGTGTGCTGCGGTCAACATACAGGAGGGCCTTTGTGGGTCGATGTGTGGTGTGTGATGTATGGCCACAATCTGACAGCTAAGTATTGCATTGTCATCCCCTATGTTAAAAACTCTGTACCCATGAACTACCACCTAGGCAGTGGTCAACATAATGGAAACTGTTTGTGTATGGGATGCAGCTGGACAGTAGTATTTCCTTTGATTGTTACTTCACCACACCAGTCAGGTAGTCATACTTGGCACCCCTAATCATGACAGGGTGTCATCCATGAATATAGAGATCATTGTTCAGCCATACTCAACACTCAAGTGACCCATAATAGATCACATATCTCCTTTAAGGGTTATTGGCCATGTTTAGATGGCCTACACTGGCCTTCCCAATCCCTAGCTCCACTATGTAGCATGATGCCTACCCTGAATAAAGCTATGTCCAACCCACAGATGTTGGACATGCTACACTTACACATCCTGATTTCAAATAAAACACATACTTCATGGAAATCCACCTTTCTAGTACAAGGATCACAACATACCTGACAGATCTCTGTCCCATACAATTTACATACTTCTGCTACACTATGCATCCCTGTCCATTGAAGCTGCACATTGCCCCTCGTTGTGACATGGTGTGATGACCGCATGGCAAATATATCAGTAACCCTGTGGATCAGTTCTGTGGCACTGCTTGAACTGGCCACTGAAACATACTTGTCTGTTGGCTACAGCTAGGTAACCTTTCAGCCTAGGCTCATAAATGGCACTGGGCATATAGCCTATTAGTTCACTATGACCATAAATGCTATAGTTGAGATCCAACCCTGCAAATACCATCAGGTTAGCCATTCTCCCATGTGTTTCACATGTGCAACACGGGTAATACATGGCAGGATGCTAAACAGCTGTACAGTGCCATGTAGATGTACATGACAAAACACATATATGTAAAAATGTCTGTGAGCAAGTCTACAGGGTCACAGGTCATGTCTGTTAAGGTTGTGTATAACTAGATATGTGACATATATACACCATTAAGGTCTATTGCATTAATGTGAACACAACCAGGCATGTGTTGATAGGTAAAGACACCAGTACAGGCAAATAGACATGCCCACATCAAGACATCCACATGGAGTATGAGCAATGTCATTACTTGACACACACATATATGGTGATAACATCAAATCACCAGTAAGTGTCAAATGTGTGTGAGTTAAACATATCAGTGGTGTTAGTGTCATGTAGATTTGCAAAGACATATTTGTAATCTTAATAAATGTGATACACATGTATGTTCAGCTGTACTTCTGTACTTCTCTGTGAGTTACTGTGACCTGTCACCATCATTATGTCTTCCAGGTATGCCATGTCCCAGGCTGCCACCATACACCTGTTTGGAGGATGAGGTACTCATCCCATACCTCCTCGACAACCATGTAACACTCTTCAGCCATGTGCCACAGGATGCACAGCAGCAGGATGCCCAGTGGGAGGAACTCCGCAGGAGGGTAAATGATGTTGGCGACCACAATCGCACCTATCAGCAGGTGCGCCGATACTGCATGGACCTCATGTGGAATGATTGAAGAATATATGAAACACCTACACTAAACCTTACAAACTGTCATTGCCAGATGTGTGTACAGCTGTGAATACAATGGTGGAGGTGTGGTTCATTGTAGGGACAGGTACTACAGATCAGCATTACACATGTGGGGAATACAAACAATGCTATACAGAGAGCATATGTGTGCACACACTTTAAATGTTTTGGAGCTGGAGTATGACCAACCCACAGGATTTACCCTTGTGGATTATACCAGTGCTATGAATGTCACACAATGTCATGTGCTATCTGACATGTCCATGACATGTAGTGGGCTGACTGCAACACTGCTCAACTATCCTGCAAAACATGATATCTCACATCCCAAACATACCACCCTTTGTCTGCATAACCCTGTCCTCAGTGGAGCATATGACATCTACGGGTGTATGTCATATGGGATAACACTGACATGTTACACTGATGCCCATCACAACCATTGGACAAAACATGTGTACACATTGCCATGGAGGATGGCCAGAGACATGAAGCAACACACACACAGTAGAAGTGATGTACATGTGTGTACACCCTGTTGTACATTGGCTCGACACAATACAACTATAACCTTTGTCTAATGGTGATATTGCAGATGTGAAACACTAAACATCATATAGGCCTGTGCACAGCTTGTGTAGGCATGGCATCAAAACCACCACATAACATGTCTTCAACATCTTGAGTGTGTCATGACATGAAAGCATTCACCTATACAGTATCCAAATACATACATGTGTTGCACAACATAAACATACAACCACAGCAGGCCCACAGATACAGTACATTCACCTTGCTGGTGTCAGACATCACTGTCATGCTAGCTCCTCATGTGTGTGAGGGACACAGATGGCATGTGAGACATGGAGTACTGCTAAGTTTGCCATGTATAGGCATAGTTGCCAGGCATTAGTTATATGGTTGCAGATGTGTAGGGGTGTCATCTGTATACCCTACAGTGACCTGTGTCACACATTCCACATTAGGGTTTAGTGTGTATACACCCCAGTGACGTGGGTCATATTCCACATTAGATATGTATTGTATCTGAACACAGTCATGGCTATGAACTGTGTTTGTAACTCACACTGTAAAGCAATAGTGAAGCCACATGATGCCCTGCAATGGCTATGCACATCAGCTCAATGTGCAGTATGTCACTGCATATTTGTAGGGTGGACTGACAACATTGCATCAGCTGAAGGTCCATGTTAGTATAACATGTCCCTGCATTGGGACACCATTACCTTACTGTATATTTGAAAGGACACCACTGTGTTACACATGTATGCATGTCATTCAACACGTCAGCAGAAGACATGTCATACTACATGTGATTGGCAAGGTCATATGCCACACATCAGCCTGGTGTACTGTTAACCTCTGCTGGTCTGTGGCACCATTGCAAAGTAGGGACAGCGATGTCAAACATGTGTGTGCAACCACATGCACATTGCCTATAGACTCAGCTCAGGGATAGGCAGAATAATGTTGAGCAGACATGCATTGCTTTGGGGGAGATATGCAAGTTAGGGCTCAGGCAAATATAGTATTCACTCCACATACCCTTCTGCACATGTCCTCCTCAAACATAGGGGCAGTGGCCAACACAAAGCATCAGTGGCAGATGTACAAAGGTCAGCAATGGCCTGTTAACATGTGGGGTATGTTGCACAAAATAGGGCAGTGTGGTGCAACGGTGCATAGTGCATGCATTGTGTTGCAGGTATGGGACATAGGCTACTAACACAAATGGTGCAACACAGGGATGTATGCTAACTACTACTATAAATGTGTAAGGTGCATGCCTTCTACTATAACACATGCATGCTGTTGTGTGCAATTCAGGGATGTATGATAAATACCACTATAATTGTCTAAGCTGAATGCCATCTGCCATATCGCATGCATGTTGCATGCCGTTGGGTGCCATAGCATGTGTCTGTCTGTATGTCTGTCTGTGTGTGTCTGTCCATGTGTGTCTGTCCATGTGTGTCTGTCTGTGTGTGTGCTGTGCTGTATAATTTGTAATGTACAGTTCTTGTCTGCCCCCACAGGTGTTGATGTAGGTGCATTGCCCTCCTGCAGTCCACCTGATGTTAGTGTCCCCACAGACTCTAGCAGTGATGATGAAAGTATGATTGAGGCACAGGCAGGGTTGTCAGGGGCTGAATCTGTGCCATTGGTTGCCAATTCATCTGTATCACCCTCATCCCCCCATCCAGTTCTCCTGCCTACACATACCCCATCACCAGTGGCCATAGAGAAAGGACAGTTGGTGGATGGTAGCATGGAACAGGGAAGTGTAGATACTATGGAAGGTGTGCCTGCACACCATGATCCCAGCCAACTGACTGGTGATGTCCTACACAGGCATGTGCCCCATGCTGCTCGTAGGAGGACCACTGGCCTACATGCCCCTGCAAGACAAAGCACATCAGCTGATGTCACCAGATGCATGTTTCAGGATGTAATGGAGGCACAGGCACATGCTGAATGGCACAACATAGAAGATCTGAGGCTTCAGAGGGCTGCTGTCCATTCTTTAACTGACAACATCCAGGTAATTGCAAATGTTCACCATCATCCTTCAGATGTCCTGGATAGATGATTGGGTGACATGGCGGGAGTCCTTGACCATGGCATGTCAATCCTTGAGCGTGGAATGTCTGTGCTGGAACATCTGGTGGGAGTGAGGCGTCAGGCACTTGGACGTAGGCCGGCTACATCACCTGTTGAAGGTCTACATGAACATGCTACTTCACATGCCTGCTCCCATATTGGCGGTAGCAGCAGTAGTGCAGCTGGTGCTGTGCTGTCCACTCCAGGATACAGCAGGCCACATGCACGTGGTCCTGGATGGTCCCAAAAGGGACACGGTTCCAGTGGATATGTGTCAGACAGTACCCAATTTGGACCTCTGCCTGGTAGTGCCCGTGCAACCCTCGGCAGGCGCAGGTCACGTGGCTGTGGCCAGACACCATGAACTGTGGAAACGCCCTGTACAGTCTACAGCTGTCAATAATACCCCAGTGTAGGCCAGCCACATGCCAGACCTGTGTGCATATATAAACACATACACACCAGAAACAAATGTAGGGCACCTCAACACTAACGTTCATAATATCCACACATGCCCAATGATATCAAAGGCGGTAACCCACACATATGATGTCATTCAATGGTGCAGCCTAGGCCACTGGAAAACATTATCACCCTGTGCATATGATGATACCTGTGCTGCATGTCTGTCATCCACATCATCGATGCAGGGACATGCTCATATGGTCTGATGCACAGGGTGAACATACTAGGAAGACAATTGTAGATTAATATTGTTGAGTAATGTTTGACAGGCAATGGACATACTATGTATTACAGTTTTAGAATGCATTTGGTACATTTGACAGTATGTCTCATGTGTAACAGTAACTGCATGTCGATCTTGATGTTCTGCCTTCCTCTTTTCAGTGGATTCAATGTAAGTTAACCCTAGTCAACACTGCATGGGTACATAGTAAACTAGAATTGACGACAATATCAAACATTACTTCAGAGCAACATCCAATACATAAA
>NC_056745.1:998034946-998041343 GCF_019279795.1 Protopterus annectens | reverse complement strand
GATGCCCATCACAACCATTGGACAAAACATGTGTACACATGGCCATGGAGGATGGCCAGAGACATGAAGCAACACACACACAGTAGAAGTGATGTACATGTGTGTACACCCTGTTGTACATTGGCTCGACACAATACAACTGTGGCCTTTGTCTAATGATGATATTGCAGATGTGAAACACTAAACAGCATATAGGCCTGTGCACAGCTTGTGTAGGCATGGCATCAAAACCACCACATAACATGTCTTCAACATCTTGAGTGTGTCATGACATGAAAGCATTCACCTATACAGTATCCAAATACATACATGTGTTGCACAACATAAACATACAACCACAGCAGGCCCACAGATACAGTACATTCACCTTGCTGGTGTCAGACATCACTGTCATGCTAGCTCCTCATGTGTGTGAGGGACACAGATGGCATGTGAGACATGGAGTACTGCTAAGTTAGCCATGTATAGGCATAGTTGCCAGGCATTAGTAATATGGTTGCAGATGTGTAGGGGTGTCATCTGTATACCCTACAGTGACCTGTGTCACACATTCCACATTAGGGTTTAGTGTGTATACACCCCAGTGACGTGGGTCATATTCCACATTAGATATGTATTGTATCTGAACACAGTCATGGCTATGAACTGTGTTTGTAACTCACACTGTAAAGCAATAGTGAAGCCACATGATGCCCTGCAATGGCTATGCACATCAGCTCAATGTGCAGTATGTCACTGCATATTTGTAGGGTGGACTGACAACATTGCATCAGCTGAAGGTCCATGTTAGTATAACATGTCCCTGCATTGGGACACCATTACCTTACTGTATATTTGAAAGGACACCACTGTGTTACACATGTATGCATGTCATTCAACACGTCAGCAGAAGACATGTCATACTACATGTGATTGGCAAGGTCATATGCCACACATCAGCCTGGTGTACTGTTAACCTCTGCTGGTCTGTGGCACCATTGCAAAGTAGGGACAGCGATGTCAAACATGTGTGTGCAACCACATGCACATTGCCTATAGACTCAGCTCAGGGATAGGCAGAATAATGTTGAACAGACATGCATTGCTTTGGGGGAGATATGCAAGTTAGGGCTCAGGCAAATATAGTATTCACTCCACATACCCTTCTGCACATGTCCTCCTCAAACATAGGGGCAGTGGCCAACACAAAGCATCAGTGGCAGATGTACAAAGGTCAGCTATGGCCTGTTAACATGTGGGGTATGTTGCACAAAATATGGCAGTGTGGTGCAACGGTGCATAGTGCATGCATTGTGTTGCAGGTATGGGACATAGGCTACTAACACAAATGGTGCAACACAGGGATGTATGCTAACTACTACTATAAATGTGTAAGGTGCATGCCTTCTACTATAACACATGCATGCTGTTGTGTGCAATTCAGGGATGTATGATAAATACCACTATAATTGTCTAAGCTGAATGCCATCTGCCATATCACATGCATGTTGCATGCCGTTGGGTGCCATAGCATGTGTCTGTCTGTATGTCTGTCTGTGTGTGTCTGTCCATGTGTGTCTGTCTGTGTGTGTGCTGTGCTGTATAACTTGTAATGTACAGTTCTTGTCTGCCCCCACAGGTGTTGATGTAGGTGCATTGCCCTCCTGCAGTCCACCTGATGTTAGTGTCCCCACAGACTCTAGCAGTGATGATGAAAGTATGATTGAGGCACAGGCAGGGTTGTCAGGGGCTGAATCTGTGCCATTGGTTGCCAATTCATCTGTATCACCCTCGTCCCCCCATCCAGTTCTCCTGCCTACACATACCCCATCACCAGTGGCCATAGAGAAAGGACAGTTGGTGGATGGTAGCATGGAACAGGGAAGTGTGGATACTATGGAAGGTGTGCCTGCACGCCATGATCCCAGCCAACTGACTGGTGATGTCCTACACAGGCATGTGCCCCATGCTGCTCGTAGGAGGACCACTGGCCTACATGCCCCTGCAAGACAAAGCACATCAGCTGATGTCACCAGATGCATGTTTCAGGATGTAATGGAGGCACAGGCACATGCTGAATGGCACAACGTAGAAGGTCTGAGGCTTCAGAGGGCTGCTGTCCGTTCTTTAACTGACAACATCCAGGTAATTGCAAATGTTCACCATCATCCTTCAGATGTCTTGGATAGATGATTGGGTGACATGGCGGGAGTCCTTGACCATGGCATGTCAATCCTTGAGCGTGGAATGTCTGTGCTGGAACATCTGGTGGGAGTGAGGCGTCAGGCACTTGGACGTAGGCCGGCTACATCACCTGTTGAAGGTCTACGTGAACATGCTAATTCACATGCCTGCTCCCATATTGGCGGTAGCAGCAGTAGTGCAGCTGGTGCTGTGCTGTCCACTCCAGGATACAGCAGGCCACATGCACGTGGTCCTGGATGGTCCCAAAAGGGACACGGTACCAGTGGATATGTGTCAGACAGTACCCAATTTGGACCTCTGCCTGGCAGTGCCCGTGCAACCCTCGGCAGGCGCAGGTCACGTGGCTGTGGCCAGACACCATGAACTGTGGAAACGCCCTGTAAAGTCTGCAGCTGTCAATAATACCCCAGTGTAGGCCAGCCACATGCCAGACCTGTGTGCATATATAAACACATACACACCAGAAACAAATGTAGGGCACCTCAACACTAACGTTCATAATATCCACACATGCCCAATGATATCAAAGGCGGTAACCCACACATATGATGTCATTCAATGGTGCAGCCTAGGCCTCTGGAAAACATTATCACCCTGTGCATATGATGATACCTGTGCTGCATGTCTGTCATCCACATCATCGATGCAGGGACATGCTCATATGGTCTGATGCACAGGGTGAACATACTAGGAAGACAATTGTAGATTAATATTGTTGAGTAATGTTTGACAGGCAATGGACATACTATGTATTACAGTTTTAGAATGCATTTGGTACATTTGACAGTATGTATCATGTGTAACAGTAACTGCATGTTGATCTTGATGTTCTGCCTTCCTCTTTCAAGTGTAATTGCATGTGCCGGGGATAACAGTGTTTGCGGTTAGTGTCCCATATGTAAATGTTGACTACTCATAGGTCTGTATGACAATACCTGCATACATTTTGTAGCTTCCACATCGCAGTTTTAATCTCCCAAGTTTCAATTATGTTTACTGATCTAATGATCCAAGAGCATGATAGCTGTGTAGTAAGCTACTGTGTTTAGAGCCGTCACATCCATAGTGGGTGACATCACCAGTATAGTTACCTGGAGTGGGGATGATGTAAAAGAGTGGTATAGCAGATGACAAGGGTAAAGGTCAGTGGAAAAAGTGGCATCTCATTGGGAAGCAGTAATACCCACTCTCATGATAGGATGGAAACACAGAAACACCCACACATTCAGGGATTCACAGACACGGTAATACACCCACGCACTCAGGGATTCACAGACACAGTAACATACCCACACACTCTGACACACACACACACACACACACACACACACACACACACACACACACACACACACACACACACACACACAGTTGCCAGTGTTGGGATGAGAACCCCTGCCTATGTGCAAATCATCATTATAGTACTACGCAATTACAAGACACGCCACAGAGATTACACATGTACAGGTAGTCAGAATGGCCTAAAATGTAAGACATCAACAGGGATACTAGATTGCAGTGAGTGAATGTGGGGGGGGGGTTATCAGTTGGCTATGTAACAACAAGCCTCACCCCAGGGTGTACATTTTTCCAGGCAGTTAGAATGCCCTTCTAAGACTGAGAACATCAACAGGGATACTAGATTGCATTAAGTGGATGGGGGGGAGGGGGCCTTAACATTTCACTATGTAAAATACAGCCTCACACCAGGGAACAGACAGCCATACACACACACACACACACACACACACACACACACACACACAGTTGCCAGTGTTGGGATGAGAACCCCTGCCTATGTGCAAATCATCATTATAGTACTACGCAATTACACGACACGCCACAGAGATTACACATGTACAGGTAGTTGGAATGCCCTAAGATGGAAGTCATCAACAGGGATACTAGATTGCAGTGAGTGAATGTGGAGGGGGGATTATCAGTCGGCTATGTAACAACAAGCCTCACCCCAGGGTGTACATGTTTACACGCAGTTAGAATGCCCTTCTAAGATTGAGAACATCAACAGGGATACTAGATTGCATTGAGTGGATGGGGGAAGGGGGCCTTAACATTTCACTATGTAAAATATAGCCTCACACCAGGGACCAGACAGCCATACACACACACACACACACACACACACACACACACACACACACACACACACACACACACACACACACTGTGGCATTCACAAAGTTATACACCTATGTCACACACATACAGACACTTGACATGTGTGAGATTCAACCACCTGCCTATGCCTTTCTTTCTACACTTCACTCTGTACTGATGTCTACCATAGTGTTCAGGAAAGTGAAAAACATTTGGGATGTATTCCCCACCATACAGGACATATATGGACACACACACACACCCACACATGCCAGTGCTGTGAATCAAACACCTGCCTATCTCATGATAGGTATTACAGAGTTACAGCACTATTGCACATGCTACAAAGTGCACTGACTCTTTCCTTTGCCACCTGTGCTGATATATGCACAAGATATGCACAGGGGAGGTGTTACTGTTACAGGTGTCAAGAGGTTTGCCTTCAGTGTCACCTTTACTGCATTCTACGTTGTGTCTTTCACTTCAATTAACAGAACCATAGAGTAGCAGTTACACAGGTTATTGTAGGAATGGTTGTAACACACGTGAGCTGTCCTCAGTAATCATTCATCTGCAAAGTAGCCCCACCACTTAGTAATCATGCCCAAACATCTGTCCATACCTAAAGTACAGCTTACTGTACTTTGAGCATATCACTATATACAGTTGGCAATGTTGAGGCTGCATTGCAATAGCATGATGTACTAAAACAACAGTCATCTTCAAATATCAGACACTGCACACACATGGAATCTAAACACACATCAGTACATGTACACATATGCAGTCTCCATCAGTAAGTGGACTAGCAGGTCAAGAGGATGCATTCCACACCTACCCCACACCATGTGTAAAACCTAGCCGAGCATTACACCATAATTGATGTTGTATTCATGTACTGGTAGGACACACAAACACTTTCACTGAGTAGCCAAGTGTACATTCATGCCAACAGCACATATCAGCAAGACACACATACACACACACACACACACACACACACACACACACACACACACACACAGCAATATTCCATGTCATGATCCCACAAACTGTTACTTGATAGTTCCACGGTGAAGCCAGTCAACAGTGAGCACTTCATATATGCCACACACACCTCATGATTACTGGAAGAGTGCTCTGTTTGAGCTAGGCATTACACTCATTCAAGCATGTGTGAAGTCAGTGGCTTGTAAACATCTCACCCCAGCATGTTCTGGCTATTGTGGTAATAAGGTTAATATCCAGACAGCACACAGCATGCATGGCTTGCAATTGTTGACATGGGGTATATGTAGGAGCTGTGGGCACACATGGCTGTACATGTCATGGACATATCATCTGTAACTACTCAGAAACATACAGAGCATAGCTGTATTTCCCTGAGTCTGTCAATACAGGCCATGTGTGTAGGTCCTATGATCCTGTTACTTGGGTATGTTTGTAGGCATTGCATTAGGTAGACATGTCTAATGCCATACATGACACATGGATTGTTGAATGATATGATAGGTGTCATGGGTGACCAGTAGAGAGGGAATATTACCTGTCAACATAGATATCAAACCTTATGTACTGTTATCATTCAGCAGCCATGGACCTATCTGCCATGTGCATGTATGCAATGAATGTAGCCACCTGTATGTAGAAAGGACAACAACAGCTATGGTATTTTCATTTATGTTGTATGAGTGTGGGTTGTACATATCCAGGGCAGGTACATTTAGGTCATATCCAACCATGAGGGTGTTGTTTACTGGTGTACAGCAACAGTTGACGGTGTTAATGCTGACAACATCTGAGGGACCCTGGTATGCGTACAACTGATCTGGTTACAATCAGTGGTATAATTGCATTGCATAATACATTATGCAACTGTGGCAGTACATGGGTACTTTGAACAATTGATGTAGGGCTATGTACAGTCCACCGATCGAAGGTTATTTGTTGTTCTACAATACTATGTCATACCACATGTATGGATGTGTATTGGTAGTCTGAGGACATGGTGGTGGATGTATGACGATACACCCTAGAATGCAGCTTTTGCCACAGTCACCTGTAACTGACTCATCTGTGATGACTTATGTCGGAG
>NC_056745.1:997902446-998029946 GCF_019279795.1 Protopterus annectens | reverse complement strand
GGCATACTGACTGATGTCAGACACGTTCATATGCCTTAGCCCATAGAACCTCAGGATATCCCCTGTGGTGCATGTAATACCTGTGCATTACTGCAGTGTGGAAAACTTAGTAGTTAGGAAGTGTGCTTGTGAGCCTGCCAAAGTGTGCCAATGTGTCTGAGTCCCTTAGAGAGTGTGGTTGTGTTGACAATGACATCTGTTCATGTGGACAGTCATGTGTGCTACACCTAATGTATGTCTACTATATTTCTGTTGCAGATGTCGCTCACCAGCACACATATATGTTCGTACAGCACACCAACATGGCAGCTATGTGGCACATGGAGTAACTGCATGCACTTGTAATAGTAATGGCTAGTCAGTCAGGGGTTTGAACCCCTGTACTGGTAGGTGTGTGACAGACGATACTTAGGTTTTAGTCCCCCAGCCCTTCTCTGATGTACATTGCCTCTGTCTGTCCCTCCCACACACTCTCTGGTGGATGTGGAGTTGTACACCTGCGCAGCATCAGCTTGTGTTTTGTAAGTGATGGTCATAATCAGGTGATGGCCTCTGCACCTATTGCAGTCCTCTTCTAGCTGATTGCATGTGGAACAGCTGTGGTGACATTCCCATAGCCAATTGCATGGAAACACAGTACAATATCTAGGAAGATCATGTCGGTGTTTGCTCATGACAATCGCTGTGAGTGGAACCTGGATCTGGTGTTTGGTAAACAGCATCACAGATGATATCTGGATATTCCTCAAACAACATACACAGTGGAAAATAGCCTAAAGACAGGAGGGTGATGTGCCAGACATGACTACAGCATGTAAGTGTAGCTATGCTTCATTGAAACTATTGCCAATTTAACAGGTTGTGTTTGATAATGGCTAGACTGCACGTTTTAATAACTGACAAGACAGTGCTCTATTTGTGAGGAAACCCCCAACTGTAGGGTCATCTGTGGACTGGTCAGTGTGTGGAACCATTTGTTTCTTGTGTTACTCACAGAACACACATCTATGAACTGCAGAAGCATAGTGTGAGGATTGCAGTCAGTACATGGTGATAGTGATGAGAGTTACTGCCATCGCATCCCTGATTGGACATACTTCACATGAGACAGTGGTATGACAGTCACTGTCTGAGGTTATCTCAGTGACATGCCAATAATGGGCCACTGTGCATAGCTGCCATCACAAGTCATCTATGCTTTGTACAGATATCATGCAGTATATATATGCATGTGTTGTGCTCCCTCTACAAATGTATGACATCTGTTGTGTTAGGTTGATGGTCATATCTATGCATGCTGTTATAAGTAATCCTGAATGCTGTTGACTATTACTAAGCCATATCTGTGTTAAAACTGCAACACCATAGGCTGTATGGGATTGGAGGTCCTGGCGGAACCACCTTTCCCACTTTAGCTGGCCATGGCACCGGGCACCAGCACATCTGGGGCCCAGCCTTGGACCTCTACCTCTGTTGGCTCTGCACCACCTTCTGGTGGAACCACCACTGAGGATGGGGCTTGTTCCCCCTGGGAGCAGGTCCCGACAGGAACTTGTCAGCCATCGTACAGTCCAGGATGTGGTGCGTAGGGGGCTCAATCAGGGGTTTCTAGGCCAGATACGCCAGCTTGAGGGCAGAGTGTCACATTTAGAGGGTGAGCCTGCCCCTCCTAGACAGCTCCAAGCACAGCCACCTTTGCGGCTGTGAAGGTGCAGTGGTAGCTGGCCATGGGTGGGGACCTCTGTCCCACTGTTTCCATTTGGGGGCTCATGGGCTTGTGACTGCCAAACACCCCTCCCCGTCAAAGGTGTCCCCCCCACATGAGTCATATACCACCCTTGTATGCCTGTCTTGTCTGTCATCCTACCCAACCTATCCTCCACAATCATACCTACTCTCCTTTCCCAGCATCCCACTCTCACCTTATGAAAATGGAAAAAAAAGACCAATCTGTTCCCAGATCAGCATTTGCCCCATACATAGCTGTCCATTTCACACACGTGTCCACTGGACACATGTAACCTTTTTAATTTGCATCACAACATACTACTGTTGTCCTCACCACTCTCTTATGTACATGATCCTGGTATGCACAAGGCTCCTAAAGGTCCCAGGTACATGTGATGCAGATGACCCCATTGTACAAACGACACTACCGGTCCCTCTGTGGTTACCCCATTTAACTTTTTAATGATGATGATGTCACATACTGCCCCTTGCAAGAGTACTGTTCTCACATCATGATTGGACAGGAACTGTTTTGTTAATGTAAATAAAATGCACAAAGTAATGTATTTGGCCATAGTACAAATGTTTGCATGTATTAATGCCACGTCTGTCTGAGGGAGTCTTGATATTACATAGGACAACACCACTACATAATACAGGAGTTGCAGGTGTTTCCCTTTTCATTCTTTTTTAATGCTTTGTTGTCACATGGTATGTTCTTGATATATCTATATATATCTATATCTATGTATGTATATATATATATCTGGACATAAACACACACACATACATCTACATATTCAAATACATTTCCTATACTGTTGAATGACTTTGCTGGATGCTATGTTTGTGATAACATTCAATGGCTGTATATCTGCCATGGCTTAGTGATATATCATATTGGCTGTGGTGTGCAGGGTCCTGGTTTCGAGCCTTGCAGAGGCCGTTTATTTTGTTGCTGGGAAGAACAAGGGCCATTGGATACAGAGTGATTAAGGTACTTTTGAGCAGTTGTGAGCGGGTGTGCCCGGGTTTGCACGATGGTAAGCAGTGGTTACTTTTGGTTACAGTTCCTTACACACAGTTACCTCCTTGATTGCTTAACCTGTGTAGGCAGTGCTTACCCCCGCACAAACAGGCTGAAACCCACGCACTGCTGCTTAAAAGTGCTTACTCCCACTTACCCCCGTGCTAATTTCTTTAAAAAAAAAAGAAAAAAGGGTGATAGGAAAGTGGTGAAAAAGGGGCACAAAGAGGGAAAGACAGTAGGCAAGGTAGCTAGGGATGTGCAGGAAGGGTGTAGAGAAGGTCCATAGCTGTCCATTTCTTCTACAGCAACGGCTGTGCATATGCAATAAATTTGGCGGTACATTTGGACACTCACAACCCTGAGAGAGGGGTGAAGACAACAATAGTATGTTGTGATGCCAATTAGAAACATTTACATGTGTCCAGTGGGACATGTGTGCAAAATGGACAGCTATGTATGGGACGTGCTTTTTTTGTCGGAACAGATTACCCTTTTTTCTTTTATTTTAGATAAGAGTGGGATGTTGGGGAAGGAGAGTAGGTATGATCAGGGAGGATAGATTGGGTAGGATGATAGACAAGACAAATAAGACGCATACAGGGGTGGTATATGACACATGTGGGGGGGCACCTTGGACAGGGAGGGGTGTTTGGAAGTCGCAAGCCCATGAGCCCACAAATGGATACAGTGGGACTGAGGTCTCCACCCATGGGAAGTCATCACTGCACCTTCACAGCCCAGAAGATGCTGTGCTGGGGGCTGTATAGGAGGAGCAGGCTCACCCTCTAGTTGTGCCACTCGGCCCTCAAGCTGTCATAGGCAGGTTTGAATCTCCCTGTCGAACTCCCTATGCACCACTGCCCGGACCGTACCATGGGTGACAGGTTCCTGTCCGCTCCCAGTCCCCGGGGGGGGCCAAGCCCCATCCTCTGTGCTGGTTCCACCCAAAGGTGGTGCAGGGCCAATGGATGAGGAGGTCCCAGGCTGAGCCCCAGATGTGCTGGTGCCTGGTGCCATGGCCAGCTGAGGTGGGACAGATGGGTCCACTGGGACCGGTCTTCCCATATGAGCTATGTTGTAGCATGTTTAAGGCAGATATGGGTTAGTAATAGTCAACAGCATTCATAATTAGTTATAACAGCATGCATAGTTATTCCCATTACCCAGGGCACCAGATATAACATAGTTGCAGAGCAGGTATAACACATGCATATGTGGGTAAACAGTGGCCATTACAACAACATGCAGGTTTCATTGATGGCAACTGGACACCGGTATGGGAGTATTTTAACATGGCACATGCATAGAAACAGATGTGAATATTTATAAACCAATAGGACATATGTCCCAACAAAGGTTAGGAGTGTAGACATACCAAATGAGTTGTGTAAATCAGTTATTTTTACATTTATGGTAGGGGTGAGAGAGAGAGAGAGTTCAATTAACAACTAATATATCCTTGTAGTTTTCACAACATTCATAGTCACTGCAGTGGTTTGTCCCTTACATGCATTATTACACTACCCAATGGTGTTATATTGTACAACGGTATGTTTGTAGATTAGTATGTATGGGACCTGTGTCTTACGTACAGGCTTGACAAGATGCAGGTGTTAATGCAACATATTTTGAGACTGCTGACTGCTGTCATATACTTTGGGTGAGATGTTGGGATGACAGGTATGTTTGCATGTACAGTCTCTGACTATGTACAAGTCTGACTATCAGTTATATGTCATTTACAGCTGCCTACATTTCTTAGATCATCACACTAATTTGTCAGGAGAACATGGCAAAACGTAGGTGATATGGGCCATTTATCAGGACATACTGGGCAGATTGGAACAGATGAGGGGTATAAATATGCATACCACTTTCTATTTGAGCATTCTAGCATAATCTGTACAGTTGTAAAGTGTATATATGTATATGACTTTCTCACTGAACAGTCTAACAAACTGTGTGCAGTTGTGTGGAATGATTATGCATACAACTCACTGGCGCTCCTGGGATCCAAAGCCCTGCTGTGTGTGACAAAAGCATTACAGTCAAGATCACTGTACACTATGCTATCAGGCAGTTATTGTGAGGTTTGCAATGTATTTTGTCTAATATGACTGACCTGTTTGCACTTCCGACATTGTTATACAGCACTTAATACACATTTTATCTGCATACCACAGTTTGGGTAACACTGCTTACTACAACAGTACTATTTAATAACTGCAACAGTGTGACAACATATGACTGCAGAGTAAACAGAAGCAATGCAGGGGTTACACCTTTATTCGCAGCATATTACACAATGTATACTGGTACAACACTTTCTGAAGCTCTTACATTTGTTATGACAGTACTTGCAGGCTATTTACTAACCTGCCTCGCAACACATCCTTTGCAGCCTAGCATCATAGGCTTGCTGGTTTGTAGCACGCTCATCTGCAGCTGTCAGACAAGTACAGTGATATTTAGCCATACCTATCCATAGTCTACACAAGCTAGGCAATTATTAACTACATAGTGGAAGGAGTACTTACTCAGTTCTGGGGCATTCTGCATTTGTCTTGCTTCCTGGATCCACTGTTCCAGGACATCCCCCCTCTGCCGCTTCAGGTCTGCATGATGGTGCCTGACCTGCTCACCAGTCCGGCGGATACCTGTGGCACTAGTGAGGTCATGGGCGAGACTGTTCCAGGCCTCCGTTTTGTTCTGCGAACTCTGGTACTGGCCCTGCAGTAGTCTCCTGTCATGGTGCTTTACCAGGAGCCATACCATGAATTTGGATCCCTGGATGCCCCAGCGCTGCGCTCTAAAGCGAGTGCCTTCTGGCACTCCAGCTATTCTGCCTGCAGGGGGATGCTACAACCAGTTATTAGCTGTATTCCCACCTCTTCAGTTTAAGTAGGGCTGAATTCCCGCACTTTTCCGTAATTGGCTGGTTTAGAAAAGGCTAAGCTATGGGCACACCTGCTTACTTCAGGTTGGCACTGCTTAAAGAGGTGCACCTGTGGGCATATTGTATTGGCTTCCCTACACATTGCTTACAATTACTTAGTTGGGCTGTGCTGCGGTTAGCATTGCTTATTGGTTATCTAGCATTCTATTTGCCTTTTGTCAACGATGTCTTACTCCTTACAGGTTATATATGTGTCTGGTATCCATCATTCATGTGTACATACACTGTATGAGGTCCTGGGGACATTATATCTTTATTACAGTGATGCCTCCTCAACTCTATGTTTATTGCAGTACTCCAATTCACATATTTATGGTCTGTGGCATGTTATAGCAAATTACACTGTACATAGATTCAGTTCACAAATTTGATTTGATTTCCCTGTTGTGAGGATTAGTTTGTTGATACCTCCTTTCTATGTATTGCTATCATGGTGTAGTGGTTTACTACTATGACTGTAATGTACAGGGTCCAGAGTTCTAGCCTTGCAAAGGCTGGTAATTTTGTTGCTGGTCAGAACATGAGCTGTTGGGTACAGAGTGATTAAAGCCCTTTAAATCAGTTGTGAGTGGGTGTGCATGGGTTTGCGTGGAGCTAAGCAATGCTAACCTCCGGATACAGTTTCTTACACTCAGTTAGCCTCTACATTGGTTCACCAGTGTGATACTTGCATACCGGCGCCCAAACAGGCTTACACCTGCCTCCTTCTGCACTTGCAAATGCACTGCATTTGGTGTTTGCATCTGACACTCACACCCCTGGGTGGGGGTGAGGACTACGATATCTTCTGATGCGTATCACATTGGCTTACATACCTACAGTGGGGTACTGCGACCATGTGTTCCTAGGTATTGTATAGTGGATTATGCAATGACACATATGGTCATACCATAACTAGCCATTTAAACTGGACTGTGCTGCGATGGGACCCATATCGGGAATGGCTGCCCATTAGGTGTAAGCATGCCGGTCGACTGTACGGAATCCGCGGCCTGGCCAAAGTTTGCTTCATACTATTGGTGTGTTCCTCTTACAATCTGCACCTGTCTGGCAAATACCTGGGAACTGACACCATTAAATACAGACAAGTGATTGGATTTAGGACCGCACATCCTTCAGCCGAGTCATGCTAATGCATACCTATTATTCTATCAGCTTTCTAAGGTTGTAAGTGGAATATGTGCTTTCCATCCCCATCAGACCTCTCAAACAAGTGGGGACAAATTTCAACTGAATCAGGGACAAGTCAAGAAATACTCAGGGACAATCAGGCATACTTTTAAAATATTAGTGCTATTAACTTGAAACTGACAGAATCAGAGTATGTGAATTAATATACATTTTCTGAAGTAAAGGAGTTTATAACACTTAATTATTGTCATTATTCATTAAGTGTTATTCACCACCTTTCCTCCAAAAGTCACTAGTTTTAGGAGGGATTAAGAGGGACAGAGTTTAAATTTGAGTCAAAATCAGGGACGTCCCTGAATATCACAGACAGTTGAGAAGTATGGTCCCTATTTGTTCCCCCAACGTTTTATGTCCTGTCCAGTGGATTTGTTCTTAGGGGTTGAGAGGTATAGGCATAAGCTCTGCCCATTTCAGAATATTACTTACATCTCCGGGGCGGTCCTAATACAACTGTGCCAGCCAACACCTGCATGCCTAGGCCCATAATTGCATACCCATAGTTCCCCCACCTGTACCCTCCTCTACAGCACTCATCCTTACTGTGGGTGCAGGTGGAGTCTAACCACACCACTACACACTGCCCACTCTCCACTTGTCAGGACCCATGTCGTACATTGTGTCGATCCATGGGTTACCAGGCTTGCACAACCTACTGGTCTGTGTACGTCTACAGCCTGGTTTGATTACTTATAACAGGAACTGACTCCAATGATCAGTAACTTTTGGGGTGTCCCACAAGGGACATTGATGTCTTTGTTTCAAAATTAGTCCTGGCAGGTCTCTCCCACTGGTAGTATCCTGCCTGTGGTCTGCGAAGCAGTGGTGTGTTTACATTTATTGTGTGTCTGTATGTTTCACCGGCCTAGCTGGGGGTGGGGGGTGGGTGGGTTGATGCTATGTGTTACACGTTTGTTGATTGGACCCCTCACCCCCATATGCACGGCCTGTGAACATATGTAATTTGTAACTGCTGTATCATATCCTAGCTATATACATTATATTTACACACACACACACACACACACACACATATATATATATATATATATATATATATATATATATATATATATATATATATATATACATTAATATATACAGATATATCTGTATATGTATGCATACATGTATATATTTATATATTGCTGTCTATTTATATCTAACGACATATGGGTGTATGGGTGTCTGCATATGTATATATCTATATGTGGGTATGTATATGTATTCTGTCTCTGTATGTATACATTTGTACTACAGAGAGGGAGAGGTATATCTCCATGTAGCTATGGGTAGATATACACACACATTCCTCTACATATATACATCTACATCTGGTTATTCCATTCCTTGCCATGTAGATTACACTTTGCTGCGGTGGGTCTCATAGCGGGTGTGGCTACTCATTGGGCAATGCTTCTGCCCAATGAACACTTTTGCTTACATCCCTGGGGCTGTCCATATAGACTCACAACAGCCAACACCTGCACACCTAGACCCATAACTAGCTACCCATAGTTCCCCCACCCATGCCTCCTCTACAGCACCCATCCTTACTCTGGGTGCTGGTCGGGTCTGAACACAGCACTACACACTGCCCACTCTCCACTTCACGGGACCCATGTCATACATTTTCTCGACCCATGGGTCATCAGGCTTTCCCACCCTTGTATTTCGGGTATGTATACACCCCAGCCAAAATGTTCGGCGTATCACCTTCTTTTGGTTATATGTCAATTTTTGGGTCATCCTGCAAGGGACGCTCCTGTCTGTGTTCCAAGATTAGATTTCATGGGTTCACTGGTTGTATCCTGCCTGTGGTCTGGGGAGTCTGGGAATTACATTGTTTATGGGTTTGTGGGTATGTTTCCTCTGTCCAGCTGGGGGGGGGGGCATGCCACATGTTACATGTTTCTTGCTTGCGCCCCTCACTTCCATTGGCATAGCCTGTGAAAATATGTCATTCTTGTGTGCTGTTTCCTATCATAGCTGTATATCTGTATATTTCTACGCACAGACAACACACACACACACACACACACACACACACACACACACACACACAGTTTGCATATATATATATATATATATATATATATATATATATATATATATATATATATATATATATATATATATATATATATATATATGTCTATAAGGCTAGGGTTGCCACCTTTTCAGGTGGCCGAAGTGGGACAATTGTGGTACAAACATCAGATTTTGCAGGCCAAAACATACCCACAGCCAGTACAAGGGACAGAACTTCACTTTTTTGCCTAAATAAAAGCTTATTCTTGTAGCATTTTAGTTGCTTATTCTGTTTTTTATAACATTTAGGTGTTTCAGATACAGAATAACTGTTTTATGCAACTATTACATAAAATATAGGAAATAATTTTGCCCTAATATTTCAGAACAGTTGCCATTCTTACAATATTTTTGCAGAACACAACTGCCCAAAGAGGGACTGTCCCTCGCAAAGTGGGACAGGTAGTGACCCTATGTAAGGCAATGCATACCCCTGCGCAGACACACTTAAACATACTTATTGGTGCTTATTTATGCTTAAACCTGCTCACTAGTGCCTTATTCGATGTCACTGACACTTCACACCAGTTCACTTTTAATTGTTATTATACAGGTTATACAACAGACAGATGTCGAAATATGTTCATATACAGATTACCAACCAATGGAAAATGGTATGTGCTGCAGTGGGATTCGGAATGGGAATGTCTGTTCGTTAGGTGGATGCTCTAACCAAAACACTATTGCTGTCCTGCTTCATTTGCATATATACCCATATACCCATGACTCCTGGTTCCCCAAACACTACACTAACACAGCAGTCATCCATTCTCCAGTTGGATACATCCAAACCTTTAGTCCACAAACATTGGTAAAATGAGTGACCAATAGGACAATATTCACAATTTTTGGGTTGCCCCACCTGGGACACACATGTCTTTCTTTCAAGATTAGACTCTATAGTTCATTACATCATTACTCCCATTAACATGACACTACAATAAATTAATAGGTATGACTATGTGGTAACGCACACGTTACACATGAGAGGTAATAATGTACGAATTTGGCGAAATTATTTTACAGTTAGGACCGGTTTAGTGATTGGCATTGCCGTAGCAGACAGATCACAGGAATGATTCCATGTGTAAGAAAGTCCTCACATTTGATTTTTGAGAAGAGCACTGACTTCGGACATTGTACACACTTCTGCATTTTAGCACTTTCGTCCCTTCCCTCTTATGCACATACTATTATTCTATCTACTGTCGAGGTTTGTAGGGGCACTTTCTTGTTATTTATGTCTGCGAAAGGAATGAATGTGTGACAATGAATGTACTTCTACATATAGATGTATGCCTGTGTGTATGCATATATACTTATAATGAACTCACTGACCTCCACGAGGTGGGCCAATTAGAACCAGGCCATCCAACCCTGACATGCCTGGATCCATAATTTCATACCCATAGTTCCTCCACCCCACCCGTGTTTGACATACACGCAAACCATCCATATTCCAGTTGCTATCACAGCCATGACACACCTCCACACATTGTCGTCTCCCCAGTGTTAGGGGCACTACATGTATGTTGTCCCAACCCATGTATTTTCAAGCTGTCCCACCATTTAGTCCTTGAACATACCTGCCCTTGCTTTTGTAATGGTCAGAGGTCCAACCATCCTAGCAATTTTTGGGTAGTCCCACCAGGGACTATCCTGTGATTGTTTATAAAGTAGACTTAGCAGATCGGCAGTGTTACTCCCACTGGTAGTAGCCTGCCTGTAGTGTGAGTAGCAGTGCTTTGCTCACCCCTGCCAGCTGGGTATGATATACACTGACAGCACTAAATAATACTGGAGTTGCTGTTGATTCCCTTCTCATTCTTTTTGTAAGCTTTATTGTTGCGACGTTCATTCTTTATATATATATATATATATATATATATATATATATATATATTATATATCTGTACATACACATGCACATACAGCTACATAATTATATACATTTCCTATGCTGGGCACTGCTTACACCCACACAAGTGCACTCAGACTTGCTTACTGGTATTTATATATGTTTACTACTGCTTATTTGTGTTTACACCTGCTTACTAGTGCCTTATTCATTATGACACTACCACTTTGATTGCATGACATTAGTTAAACATTTCATGCGGTACTCCAGTTCACATTTACATATGTTATTATGTAGGTTATACAGCAAAACGACATTCCACATGGAAAATATGTGCTATAGCTGGCCTCGAACTGTGCATGCTTGCTCGTTAGGTGGATGTTCTAGCCATTACACTATTGACGTTAACGTTAATTCCGCATGTTTTTCTCTATTTGGTTGATTGTGGTGTGTAAGCTACACTAAGCAGGGGACAGTGACGCGCAAACATGCTGCGCTTCACTTACACTTTCGATATTGAAGCAATAGAAATGTAAAATAGGGACACAGGGATCGAATTGTGAAAGTTCTAGGGGCAGGGCTCAACATTCCGCTACGTGCTTGTGTTGTTTACTACTTTAATTTTACTTCAGTGTTCATGGACACTCTTATATGCTTAGCATACATTTCAGTATCCACAGACACTGAATTAATTGCTTACTATTAGAAGCTGGCTCTAATAGTAAGCATAGTAGGTTGTGCAACTGTGGGGGCATGTTTCCGTCTCCGTAGGGCACTTGAACATACCCCCTGCACTCGCACATGTTTCCTGTGCATGTCGAGGATGCAGCAGCATGCCCTCATAAATATTCATATGGTGCTGCTGCACCATCTGTAATGGGGACGCTCAGCGCAAGGCTAAAACTGTCCTTGCATTAAGCTTCATGAATCCCGGAGAATGACTTTATCAGTTTATATTTCCTAGACTTTATAAATCTTTTTATGCAACCTATAGTTCTATAACTATCTTTAACCAATTGGTTGATATGATTAGAAAAAAAACTCATAGCTGAATCTACCCAGATACCCACGTCCTTAAATGAATCTACAGTTTCAATCACTAAATATTCACCTTTTAAGTTATGTCTCCAAAATCTTATATGCTTAGTTTTTGATGTATCTATCAGCATATCATTCTCCTGTGCCCAGATGATCGATTTAGTCAAGTTATTTTGCAGACATGCATTATCTGTAACACATGTAATCAGTTTACCCAATTTCAGGTTATCTGCATATAGACTGTAGAACACCTCAGATGAAAACGTTAGGTCTGAAAGATACAATCTAAACAAGTAAGGGCATAGGACAAAGCCCTGTGGGGTACCTTGACTGTAACCAAGGATTTCACCTGTCCATTTTCTCTATGATACTCAGCATGTCCTATTTGAAAGCCATGCAGCTATCCATCTTACCAAGAATACATCAATACCTAGTTGTACTAATTTATTGATCAGTGTTTTGTGTATGACCCTGTCAAATACTGAAGTTAAATCTATATAAATTATACCACTGCACAAGTTTTCATTCATAGCTGTTATTAAATTGTTATAGAACATCATGTACAGGTGGTAATAGATCTGTTTTCAATATATGCATGCTGATTTATGGTTTCAAGTCCCAGCCTATACAATTCTGACAATAACTAAACCAATATTACCTTCTCCATTATTTTTCCACAACATGAAAGTAGACTTAAGGGTTTATATCACTCTGGGTTTGTCCTACTCCCCTTTCCCTTGAAGACAGGATTAATAAGCACATGTCTCCAATCTTGAGGAATCTCTCCATATTTATATGACCTAGTGAAGAAAAGATATAATGGTACCGTAAGTTCTTGCTGAAGTGTTCTCAGGTCATTGTTACTAATTCTGTCACCTCCTTGTGCTTTATTTGGATCCAGTTTCCGCAGTTCTTTTTCAATATAAACTAATTTGATTCCAGTATCTGGGGTTACCTGAATATCATTAGGATAACTTACCACACCTTTTGTGGAGCCAAACTGTTTTGCATAAGATTTTGTAAATATATCTATAATTTGTTGTGTCTGAGAATAACTTTTAGAATCTGCTCACAGTTTATCATGTTGTATGTCTTTACTCCTTCCACATCTTATGTATCTACAAAAAGGTTTCCTATTATGCTCAATATCTTTATATAAATTATCTTCAAATTTTTCTTGATCTTATCTCACAGTTTGCTTAATCTGTTTGTCCAGCTTGCTTATTTCAGTTTTCAAAGGTGTAATTTGACCTCTCTTCCATTTCTTATATTTTTTGTCTCTCATCTTAATCAGATATATTGTTCTCATGGAAATATATCCTCCTGATGTTGTATGCTTAGATCCTGATGTTAAACATTTTTTTGATTGTTTCCACTCAATTTCTCTTTCAAAACATTCCACATTTCATCTGCAGTTTTTCCACTGAACACCTCACTCCAGTTAGTTTTACATAGTGACTGTTTTGCTTCCATATAATTAACCTTCTGTGCATTGGTTTCGATTTCAGTTTGGCAGAATTATCCGGCAACAAATTAACCTTTATAACCCCATAATCACTGTGCATCAATGCTGGTAAAACTTGACTGGAAGTAACAGTAACTTCTTTAGGAACACAAGCAATGTCTTGTATGTTCCATCCCCTGGTAGTTTTTTTACAGTCTGAAGCAATTGTTGTTCCTGAATATACATTGTGAATAATTTCCTTACTAACGTTGTTGAATCAATATTATTTCAGTCTGTTTCTGGTAAATTTAAGTTCCCAGCTAATATTATTCTTCCCTCTCGTGTTTCATACAAGAAATGTATGAATTGCTCTATTTCATCTGCACCTCACTTTGGTTGTCTAAACACTCCAATTGTTATATGTTCCAGGGCTGTCATTATTGTCACAGTTACAAGGGCTATAGTATTGGTGTTGTCATTGAACACGTAATAATCACAGGTCTGATAATTATCTTTAATCCATATCATAACACCTCCACCTGATTTTCTGTTAGAATGTCTGCTATAGTAAAAAACATCTATACCCTGACAAAATTGGTTTCCAGTCATTGTTCTTTAACCATGTTTCAGAAACAACAACAACATCAATCTTGTGGGAACGTAGTAAATTTTCCAATTAAAAAAAAAATTATTATTAATGCTCCTAGCATTAACAACCATCAGAGATGCATCAAATGTTGGTATCTGTGAAATGTTACATTTTTGACCTGGAAAAAGTCCTGCTTAGTGTTTGTCAACTATTGCAAAATATCTGTTGCAAAAATTATCTTCCTTGATTTTGACAAATGCACGCCATCCTGTCTGAACATGTTTGTGCCCAAAACTAGGCTTGGATGCTCCACACATTTCCATTTTTTAAAACAGGACATTTTTTCCATTTAAGTATTTAACCAAAAAATCTTTTCATTCACAGTGACCTAACTATCCTTTCTATAGGTTGTTATTGTTGTTGTTGTGTCTTTCAGCTTTTCCCGGTTAGGGGTCACCACAGCAGAACTCCGGTCCGCTAATGATTGGCAGTAGATTTTTTGCATGCCGAGTTGCTGGCCCTGACGCACAACCTTCAATGAAGGTATGCTCATTCACGCATGTCTCCACACAGAAGATGCTCTAGCTGAGAATCGCACGGGACAAATTCTTACTGTGAGGTGACAACGCTACTGCAGCACCACCACCGCAAGGAGATTTGTGAAAAATACTTCCTAACACCAGCACAAAGTATACTATCTAAGGGGGGTGTCAGTTCTCTACTAAAAATCAGAGAATCCTTGCGGATGACATCATTTGTACCAACATGAATAAAAACGGATCTGTACTTCCTTACATTAAGGCATTCCAAGGCTTGTCTCACATCTTCTATTTTTGCTCCTGGCAAGCATAACACTATCAATGTTCATTATCTTCTCTGCAAATATAAGTATCAGTCCCTCTAAAAATTGAATTTCCAATTACAAGAATATCTTTGCTGGCCAGCTCTCAAGAATCTTCAGCTTCTAATACAGAAATATCTGCTCTATCAATTGTTACGAAGAATAGATCTTCATCATCAGTAGTCTTATTAATCCCCACTGTTTTCATTGTGTATGAAATTCTCATCCAGCTGGTACTGTAAATCCACAGCTTGAGCCATGCAGTCAACATCTGTCTTTCTCTTCTTTTTTCTTACAGTAATGTTCTTCAGTCCTTCCACATTCAGTTTTGATTTCTTCTTTTTCACCTGCCCCTTGCCTCTTTTTTCTACCTTCTCTGCTGGAAAAATGATGCCTTTTTCTATAGTCTGAAGGTTTGTTTTCTGATAGAAAAAATATCATCATTCCCTGTAATCTGTATGTTACATAACAAAGTGGTGTCCTTTTTGCTGTGTATTCTCTTCCCTTTACAGTCATTAATCATTTTATTTTTCTTCCTTGTGATTTGTTGTGAGCTTCTTCCTTTCTTTCTTGCATCCAGAATTCCAAAGTTGTCAGGGGCATCGTCTTGTTCATAGGGGTTGAATGATTTTTGCAGAAAATAGATGCATCATTTCCTAAATGTCTTCTATTTCTTCTTTGCCTAACATTATTTAGTTCATCAGTCCAATCATTAATATATGAAACAACAGTTCTACATACCATCCCAATTGCACAAGTGCAATCATCATCATTAAGTCTAGATTTACTTCTAACAATGGTACGCAAATCATCCAACCTTTGCCACGGGGAACACAGATCACCAATATTATCAACTGTTATCTTAAAATATGCATAGCATTTATTACACTGTACAAGATATTTGTGCATTAGCAAATCACTAATTGCATACTCATTTAAGGAATACATATTCTGCTTCAAATGAATAAAATATTGTAAAAGAAAACAATAAGCAAAACCAGTAACCACAGAATTCAAAGATAACTTAAATCAAGTTCAATGATAAAAAAATCACACCAACAATATACAACTAAATACATTAAGTACAGAAAAGTTGTTCTGACCATACAAGTTCTACAAGCCAGACAAAAGTTTTAATTCCTTTATGTCACGAGCAGTAGCTTCTCACTATCACTCACAATCGCACTTTTTTTTAACAGTAAAGAACAATAAATTACAAACCAAGGTAGGATTATTTAGATATGCTCAGGATTTTCCTCTGCAGTCTGTGTGAATTTATAGCTGTCTAAGCCCCTTGGGGTGGCTAGAGCTTGCCTGTCTAAAACCTCTCCATTTCTAACAACTAACAGTGAAATTAAAGTTAAAACAACAAAATATGAATCAAAGTAAGTCTTATTAACAAGCTATACTTTCCTACCTGCAAATAGTTAAAAACAGTGATAACAAATACAATATAAATTCAAATAAAACTTCTCTTACCAGTCAACTCCACATTAAATCACAAACCAAGGTAGGATTGTTTAGATACTATCAGGATAGGTACAGCCTTACATACTGAGTGCAGTAAAAAAGAGAGAACCATGGTATATACTCCATTAAGATACAAAATATAGGCATGTTAGCCATGCACAAAAAGACAGCCTGCAGCATCAGACATGTCAAACACTACTAATGTGCATAGTAGGTATTGGTGAGTGAATATCATTGCCACAGGATCAGTATTACACTAACCCAGTTGAGGTGGTCCATGCTGATGGCTCAAACCATGGTCCAGGATGCTTCTGCACTGCAGGAAACTCTATGCCCATATTGCTGCACCACAGAGTTGAATGTTGTGACATTTCCATGTTGGAAGACCTATGTGGGTCCGAGCAGTATTATGAGTAGCATGTCAGTATTTGATTGCTGGTTTCTGAACATGGCAACAAACAACTGATGTGTGCCCACATTGCAATATAGACATTGATGGATGAGGGCCATGTGTGGCATGATGAATGACACATATGTGTTAGTAAACTTGCATATAATAGGAAGCTAGCCTGTGGCCATTACCTCAAAACATGTGCATTTGTTAATGAACTGTCAGTGTAATCTTTGTGCATTATGACATAAAATGGTACACACAGAACAATATGACAGTCTCTGGAAACAAATAATTTCCATTTGGGAATGTTGAAACGCAAGCAGCTCACCCACTAAAAACTCTCCTTTTGTGTGTGTAGAGTCAGACAAGTATACCTAACAGTATGAGGACCCCACAACACACATCCATTAAGTACTATTAGCTCAGTACCTAATTAATGAGCTTTATTAGCATATGTTTTGGGAATGCATCTCTGTCTGCATATATAAGTTCCCAAATCTCTATACATTAACAAATAACCCAGCGAAAGGCTCTTGCCACCCCTATAGTGCCTTTTTTAGGCAAAGTTCAAAGGACAAAGGACAAAACCACCACTGTAACAGGTACAAGCATGCAAAATCTGAAGGTAATGCTACTCAATGCTAAAAGTCTAAACCTCAAAATGCACTCTCTCGAGGCACTCCTAAAAATGGAGAACATCGATATCTGTGCAGTAACTGAGAACTGGTTCAAGGCTCCAGAGAGCACCCCTGCAATACCAGACTACAACTCTTACCACACTTTTAGGCTACCAAACCAGGATCGAAACACTAAAGGTGGAGGAGTGTCCATATACACCAAGGATATTCACACCACCAGGTTAGTTGCCCAACACAATGTGTCTGAAATTATCCAGGTGCAACTAACACTAGGTAAGACTGCAATCCAAATTGTAGCTTGCTACAGATCCCCCACCATGCCCCAAGATTCTCACTACACCTTTCTAAACATACTGGAAAATATTAATATACAACCAAACACCCTAATACTGGGTGATTTCAACTACCCTGCCATTAACTGGGAAAAATGCTCATGCGTCAACACCTTTGCCCAACGGTTTTTGGAATTCATAAATTCCAGTGCCCTGGATCAACTAATACATTGTCCCACCAGGGGCTCCAATATCCTAGACCTGCTCATTACCAACATGGGAAATCGATGCTCCACACCTATGGTCACCCCCTCATTGGTCAGGTCAGACAATAAGCTAATCACCTTTAACATCCACATCCCAACCCCACCCCCCAGTAAGGAAACCTCCATAAAAAACTTCTCTAAAGCCAACTTCATGCTACTCAAGTCAGAAGTTACAAACTTCATGACACCTATGCAGACAGGAACTGAAAGTCTGACAGCTGAGTCCTACACTAAGGCACTGTATGAGCACATCCACTCATGCATGAATTGTGCCATCCCAAATAGAACCAAGATGCTCTCCTCCAAATAAAGGAAGCCAATCTGGTGGTCCCCTGCCATAAACAAACTTTACAACAAAAGGAAAAAACTGTTGCAGAAAAGAGGAAAATCCCAGGATACAAAAAACTCCCTTACCAGCCTCAGTAAGAAGCTGAGATCCCTCATAAAATCCTCCAAAGCTAGTTACGAAAATAAAATTGCCAAACATTCCAAAGGCAATCACAAGGCATTTTATAACTATGTCAGGAATCTAAATGGCAATGCTCAGATCTGCTCTGAGCTACAACAGAATGGCATTAAATATACTGATCACAAGGATATTGCAAATATCCTGGCAGATCGATTCAGTGCCAACATCACCCCCCTCTCTCCCCCTAAATGGCCCATCTCAATACTGGAAGATTGCCAAATGCCGGTAATAATGGCCACACAGGTAAAAAATGCACTCTCCAAAGCTAAGAATACAGCATCCATGGGACCAGATGACATCCCGGGCTGTGTACTACATGAAGTACAAAATGAACTGGCACCTCACCTAAGTGTCATGTTTAATCATACCCTCACCACAGGCTTCATGCCCACTGAGTGGTGCACAGCTACAGTTATCCCACTCCACAAGGGGGGATCCACCTTGGATCCTGGGAACTACTTCCCCATCAGTCTGATGAGCCTGATCTGCAAGGCCATGGAACATATTATCATGGGGCTTATAAACAAAGCCATTGGCAATCTTAAAACACTGGACCCCACCCAGTTTGGGTTCGTGAAGTACCGATCTTGTCTCTTGAACCTTACTGACTTCTTCGAATCAGTCTCCAGAGCCGTGGACAAGGGTAAGGCAGTCCACAGAGCCTATCTGGACCTCGCCAAGGCCTTTGACACCATCCCCCACTCTGGAATCATAAATAAACTTACTAAGCTGGGCATTAGTCCCTACATCACTCGATGGGTTGCCAACTGGCTTACTGACAGAACCCACACTGTAAAAGTAGTTGACTTCAAATCCAGCTCCAGACAAGTGACAAGTGGAGTACCTCAGGGTTCAGTCCTGGGACCTCTCTTGTTTGGCATCTACTTCTCTGAAGTACAGGCCAACACTAAGGGACTCTGGCGAACAAAGTTCGCAGATAACTGCAAACTGGGAGCCATTATTGAATCCCCAAATGATGTGGATACTCTACAAAAGGGCCTTACAGAAACAGATGCTTGGTGCCAGAGCCATGGACTCAAGCTCAATGCCAAGAAATGTATAGTTATTCCCTTTGGGAAAAAACATGTACCCATGAATTATCACATAGGTGGCAGTACACTAAACACCGAAAGTGTGATAAGAGATTTAGGAACACAGACGGACAGAGGTCTCACCGTCAATAACCACATCGCCACAACAGTCAAGAAATCCTTCTATGTGGCACATCTCATCACTAAGGGATTTTCATCCAGAAAAAAGGAGGTCATTGTCCCACTGTACTCATCCCTCATTAGACCCATTATAGCATACTACGCCCCATTTGGTATGTACCTCTCAAGACATCTGCAACAACTGGAAAGGCCGCAGAAATACCTCACTAAAAGAAGCACAGGCTTAAAGCAGATGCCCTATGCTGACCACCTTAAAAAACTCCAGCTATACTCTGTCACATATCGTCTACTCCAAGGCGATTTCTGCTTAACATACAAGGCCATGTCAAACCCAGAGCTGTTAGACATGCTACACTTAAGGAAATCCCAATCCCTCAGAGCCACACACTCCAGGGATCTAAATCTTGTCATCACAATAAAAAAACATGCTGGAGGGATAGGTTCCTGACCCAGAGACTCCCCAGACTCTGGAACAGACTGCCCATACATGTCAAGCAGAGCGCCTCTTTGGCCCTCTTCAAAAGAAACCTTAATGATTGGATGGGAGAAAGGAAATTCACTCAAGGATCATGTCAGTCACCCTGCTAGACAGGGGTCCAGGGAAGTAAATAGTGTGGGAAGAAATAGCCAAGGAATTGTTATGGCTAGGCTTGTACAGGCTCTGGGGCCAATAGCCTAGTACCCACCTATGATACAGAAATTGAAGAAATATTTAACCTCATACCAGAAGCCATAATGAAACAGTCAACAAGCAAGGAAGTGCTACAACTACAAGAACATGAAATACTACAAGGTAACGCCATGATGACACAGTCAACAAGCAAGGAAGTTCTACAAGTACAAGAACAGGAAGTACTACAAGGTAACATGTCCCAACACAACAACATCAGAAGTCATAAACTCCAGAAAGGTAAAAAAAAAATTTCAAACCTATACCATACAGAAACCTAAAAAAGATATGCAGAAAAAACACCTGAAGAAATAGCAATACTAGCACTAGAAAAAGAAGAAGCAAGTACAAGAACACAAACACAGTGGGTTATAAACATTTTTCAAAACTGGCAATAACAGAAAAAACTACAGCATAGACTTCCACACTATTATAGCAGAAAGCTTAAGCACAATACTTAGAGAATTCTACGCTACAGTACGAAACACAAAAGGAAAAGAATATGAAATAAGTGTATTTGTATCCCTAGGTGCAGGACTCAACAGATATATAAACAACCCACCATTAAATGGAAAGATTAACATAATTACAGATATACGTCTAACAAATGCAAATAATGTATTTAAATCAATAATTAAAAATTACAGAAGACAAGGAAAAGATACAGCAGAACACCACCACCCATTAACAATACAAGAAATAACGCAACTGAGAAACAGCCAAATACTTTCCCCAAACACAGCAGATGGACTTGTAAGAAGTCTGGTTTGACATACAGCTACACATCGCACAATGTGAGAATGAAGGAGTATGATACATCACAGAAGACAGTTTTACAATAAAGAAAGATACAGATGGCACAGAATACGTAACAAAAATTTTAATGAACATACAAAAATCCACACAGAACATTTCAATGTCACAAAACATTTACTAAGAGGATTCATGTTTGAAAACCACATAGACCCTTTATGTCCTGTAAAAAGTTTCAAAAAATAGCTACAAGAAAGACCACCTTATACACAAGAAATGTTTCTCCACCCAAAAAAAAACATCCACAACATATTATTGACAAAATGGAAACATGGTACACAACACAACCCATGGGAATAAACTATCTGTCAAAAATGTTACCAGAAATCTGCAAACTAGCAAACCTATCAAAAACATACACAAACCACTCCTTAAGAGCAACAGCTGTTACACTACTGTCACAATCAGGAATGGAAGCATGACAAATAATGACTGTTACAGGACATAAAAGTGAAACATCACTACGATCCTATTACCAACAATCAGTAGATGAATTAAAAACATGGGGAAAAATAATCTGTGGAACACAAGAAGAAACACCAAAAAATCCAGTAAATGAAGATAATATCAATAATACAACAGAAAACAGACCAAGAAAACAAAATGAAACTACATAACACAGAACACCCACACCCGGAAAATGAATCAGAAAAAACACAAGATAAACAACAAATAATAAACTATGGAACAATAAATATCGACAACATAGAAATCCAACAAAATAAATAAGTAAATCTATACTTATATATAACTAAAACCATATATCTGCTTATATATATATACATACATAAAATTAACTATAAACACAATCTGTAATTACAGGTATGACACCAACAGGAAGTCAAGACAACATCTCAACATAGACAACCATCAAGTCAGAAGCAATATAGAAATATAAAAGAAACTACAACATCAAGACATACCAAAACCTTTACAGACTATATTTACTTATATAATTATTTCCAACTCTTTAAAAATTTATAATAACTTGTATTTAAATAAAAAGACAAATAAAATAAACAATAAACATTAACTAAAAGTGTAGACTATTTTACCTCTCCCAAAGTGCAAGAATACAGACTAAAGCAAACAAAAAATCTAAATAACAGGAACACAAACATAACACAACACAAAACAAACACCATTGTATAACAGCAATAACCCACGGCTGGGTGTGGGTAATGCTGGATTTACTCACGGTTCGCGTAGTTTGGACACGAGTGCAAGCCCTCATGACTAAACCACGCCAACCATGAGTAAATCCAGCATTACCCACACCCAGCCATGGGTTATTGCTATAATATACAAGAACAGACAATTACACATACATTTGCTAATTAGATTACATTAATATGAAAGTAGAGGCAACTATTATAGTATAAAAGATACTTAAGTAGCAGTAGATGTTTAACACTGATATTTGAAGAGTGTATTAGTGTTTTTTTTTTTTCAGATTGATGATAGGTCATGTGTTTAATCCTTAGAAATTCAGGGAAATGGAGGTGAAGGAAGGAACTACATAGGGTAGAAAATGTAAATATTGTAGTTAAGAGGAGTAGTGCAAAGCAGATTCAGACACTTTTATATAACGTTATCATAAGGTTTATATTAGAAGTATAGAGATGGGGTGTGAGCAGTATCACAAAATAATGTATATTTATAGGAAATGCTAGTAAAATTATTCATGTATTGGTGAAGACTGGTTGTAAGGTATATGATTTTGAATGCCGAGAAATGGTTTGATGATATGGAAAGCTGAAGGTATCAGTCACATTTATCATGGAGATGTACAGGAGCAGATCCATTGACTTGATAAGTGAAGGTTTAATTGTGCTTTAAATAAGTTTGAATTCTAAATGGATTTCAGTGGTAGTGGAATGTATTTCCTTAGTTTATCTACAGTATTTGAATATAAGAGAGTCACCTGCAGTATTGGATGATTTGGTTATAGTGATTAGTGATTTTCTCTGGAGTATAAAATTCTGTGGGGAGTAGTGTTGTATTAAATTGTTAAGGGCTGGGCAATTGTCTGGCTTACAGAGAAGTCTATGTATTATAGTTAGCTGAGAAAGGAATAGGTAATGTGGTAGCATAATATTACAGGATGCAGATGCTCAGCTTCTATAAAGTTTATTCATATATTAGCTTCATTGTTTATAACTTCCTACTGCAAGGATACCATGGATGACTGCATTCTCTGCAAGACTCCAAGATCACTCCATGTTACTCTCTGTACTTATTTACTTCTTTATTTATTATTTCTTTATTTGTTTACTAGGAAAGTCCAATTGGGATAAAACCCTTTTTCAATGGAGGTCTGGGGAGAAAAGCCCCACATTTAACACCAGTTTAGATATACACATAAAATACAGTTACATGATATCAGATGGAATACAAAATATAGGTAAATGTATATACATGAAATAAAAAGTGTTACAATAGTTTATATAAACATAATTTAGAAACAGAGCATGTATATAGCTTGCATGTTTATATACAACGTTGACCACTCATTAGTAATAGACAAAGACTTGTTTTTACTACAGAGAGATATAGCATCATAAAAGATGCTGTAATATAATTAGTAATATGAAGAAAACTGTTAAATATACACTTAACATTTTAACCTCATTATCATATGCTTATTATAGGTTCATAGGTGTGTACTAGGCTAATGACCTTAGAGCCTTTACAAGCCTAGCCCATAGGATTATCCTGGCATCCTGCCACCTGACCTTAGTTCCTAGTGCCTCTGTTGAGTAGAGCCACTGGAGTGATCCCCAGGGTGAATTTTCTATTTCCCATCTACTCATCAAGATTTCTCTTGAAGAAGGCCAGTGAGGTGCTCTGCATGACATGTAAGGGAAGTCTATTCCATAGCATGGGCAGTCTCTGAGTTATGAACCTGTCCCTCCAGCATGTTCTGTTGATTGTGGTAATGAGGTTGAGGTCTCTGGAGTGTGTGGTGCGGAGGTATTGGGATTTCTTTAGATGTAGCATTTCTAACAGAGCTGGGTCAGACATGGCTTTGTAAGTCAAGCAGCAGAGATTGCCTCTAAGTAGGTGATATGAGATGGAGAATAATTGGAGTTTTTTGAGTCTGTCCATATAGGACAAGTGTTTAAGGCCTAGGATCCTCTTTGTGAGGTACTTCTGCGGCCTCTGCAGTTGTTGCAGGTGTCTAGTGAGGTACATGCCAAATGGGAAATTGTACTCAATAATTGGCCTAATGAGGGAAGAGTAGAGGGAGACAATGACCTCTTTCTTCCTGGATGCAAAACTCTTAGTAATGCGATGTGCCACATAGAAGGACTTTCTGACCACAGTTGCAATATGGTGGTCAAATGAGAGATTGCTAAAACCTGTGTTCCCAGATCTCTTATAATGCCTTTTGTGTTCAGTGGACTACAATCAATGTGGTAATTCAAGGGAACCAGGTTTTTCCCGAGGGGAATGATGACACATTTTTTGGCATTGAGCTTAAGGCCATGGTTCTGACACCAGTCATTGGTGTCATTGAGGCCTTTCTGTAGGATGTCAACATCACTTGGGGAATTAATAATAGCTCCCAACTTGCAATCATCTGCAAACTTTGTCAGCCAGAGTCTCTTCATGTTGGCCTGGACTTCAGAGAAGTAGATACCAAAAAGGAGAGGACCAAGGACTGAACCCTGTGGGACTCCACTAATAACTGGTCTGCAGTCTGACTTGGAGTCAGCTACTTTCACACTGTGGGTTCTTTCTGTGAGCCAGTTTGCAACCCACCTAGTGATATAGGGGTTTATGCCTAGCTTAGTGAGTTTTTCTATGATTCCTGAATGGGGAATGGTATAAAACACCTCAACCAGATCAAGGTAGGCTGTATGAACCACCTTGCCTTCATCCACAACTCTGGTGACTGACTCAAAGAAGTCAACCAAGTTGAGCAGGCATGATCTACCCTTCACAAAACTAAACCATGTAGGATCTAGAGTTTGGAGATTCCTTATATCCTTGTTTATTAGGTCCATGATGATGCATTCCATAGCTTTGCATATCAGACTCGTCATGCTAATTGGTCGATAATTTCCAGGGTCGCTAATTGCTCCTTCTTTGTGGAGAGGGATGACTGTAGGAGTGGGCCATTCAGTAGGGACAAAGCCAGTATATTGGCAATATCTGTTGGCACGGTATAGGAGGTACCATTGTACAGTAGCTCAGAGCAAATATGGGTATTGCCATGGAGATTCTTTACATAACTATAGAAGGCTTTGTGGTTGTCATTACTATCTGCTGCAATTCTGTTTTCATAGCTAGCTTTAGAGGATTTGATGAGGGATCTCAACCTTTTGTTGAGGCTGATAAGGGAGTTTTTCCAGTCTTGGGACTTCGCCTTATTCCACATAGTTTCCTCCTTCTGTTGCAGAGTTTGTTTATGACAGGGGACAACCAGACTGGCTTCCTTTTTTTTGAGGCTAGCATTTTGGTTCTATTGGGTATGGCAAGATCCATTAATTTGTGTAAGTGTTCGTACAGTGCATTGGTGTATGATTCAGCTGTCATGCAACTATTCTCCTTTCAGCCTAGTGAGTAGGACATCAGTGTGCCTCACTATCGAGTCATCTATGACTAGTGTGTTGGGCATGGTGTTTTACCTTAGGAGCTTTGGTTGAGTGGTACACTGTTTAGGAGAGTTATGTGTCTTGTGATTAGTGTTGTGTTGTGGTGGTTGGGTGTATTTCTGCCTTGGAGGTCTCTGGTGTTTGGGTAGATTTTTATTGAGTGCCTCCGCAAAGGTAGGTGTGTGGTTTGTGTTTTTTTTTAAGGCAGTGCTGGTGTGTGTTCTCAAGGGCTATGTGTTCCATGTGGTGTGGTGCAAGTGTTGACCTTCTCCTCTTGACCAGCTATTCCGGTCTTGGCTGGAAAGTGCGTGACTTCCAATTTGGATATATAAGTGCATCTCTCACAAGTCTGACTGTTGGGAGGTAAGAGGAGAGGGTTGTCATTGTACATGAGGCAGTTGCTACATTGCCTCAGGATGCCTGAGTTTATCTGGTTAATAGGAGAAAACACAGGGAACTGACCTTTAAACATGCCTGGAGGAGTGGGCATTATTAAATACTGGAGATGTTTCCTTGTAGAACATTTAGTGCTGGTAGCACTTTTGTGTGCAACAATAATTGCTACAAGAAGTCTGGTAATGTGCTAAACTAATAAGCTAGTAAAAGTGCAGGAGAGGAGAGAACTAGCAGATCTAAGGGACAAATTGAAGAGCAGACTTTGGCACCACTCAGAAGCTTACAAACTGTCCTGGAACCAGCAAATCTGCATCTGGACTAGTTAAGTTACAGGAAAGGTGGGAAACAAGCACAGATGTGGACTTTTAAACCAGAAAGTTGAAAGATATGGAAAAACTGCCCAAACAGCCAATAAACTACAATTTCTAGGCCAGAAACAACTTCTCTTGTGGTAGATAGGCTACCTAGTACTTACCACTCCCTCTGATAAGCTAGAAGGCTTCCCTCCAACACAGAAAGGCTTGGGGGGCTCAGAAGCTTACAAACAGTCCTTGATACAGCAAATCTGTATCTGGACTAGGTTATTAATGTTATGAACACAGACAACTTATTTATGCGCTGCAGATATGCAAGGATTACAGTTGGGGAGGCAGGTAAATAGCCTTGTTAATGCAATTATACTTGTCTTACAGCACATGTTTATATAGAATAATGCATATTCAGTACAGCAGCAAAGGTAGCTGCATAGGTAAAACCATTCATTTGTAATGTTGATTGTTAGTTGTTTGTTGGTTCAATCCCCACAGTTGTCCTTTTTTATGATTGTTTCATAATCTCCCTTTCTTTTGTCACACAGTTAAACAGGTGATGTATAAAATGCACAATATGCATATGCCTGTCTGCTACAGCAAGTAATCCATATAGGCCACAATGACAAAGTGTATTGTCATCATCTGCAATGCTACAATGCTATGTAATTTACAGTGCTTGTATACTGCTGGGATTCTTTAAACATTACAGTTTTGAACACTATTTAGCACAGGTATCACATACATATATGTATGACTGTAAAATATTTATTGTGTACACTGAAAAACTATTTTTATATACATATATTTATTATGATTTACTGTCAAAATTTGGAATGGCAGTTGTATGACTGCCGCTTGGTCGAAGTCATGGTGCTCAAGGTTCAGAATGCTGAACTGCTAGATTACGAACTATAAGAATAAATGTAGAGCTGCATTTATTATTACGGGCTTTACCTAGTGAATGTAGATCGTGGTACAGTGGGAAGTGGGGAATTTCCCATTTTCCTCACTGTAGTGCGACCTCAGAGTTGATATATTTAAGTTGCAGGGGATGTGTGGGGGGAGGGTGCAGCTCCCCTACATGGGGGGTGCACAGTGGAGCTTGACCACCTGCAAAACATTCACACTAACACAGACTTTCGATTCCAAAAGTTCAGTGTTGTGAATGGGGCTGTCGCTGTTATCATTTCTGATATTTTGGAGTACACGGTGACTAAATTTTCGAAGTTTCGGTTCAGCAACGTGGATACACGCACAACTACTTTTTCAAATTTTGATAATAAACCATTTATTATATTTATATGTATATATGTATATATATATATATATATATATATATATATATATATATATATATATATCACAATTACGAGTGAATATATAGGTTTACCATCACAATTATGAATAAAGATTTGGCAACCACGGGATGTCAAATTACTCTTGGCCGAATCCCGTGTTGCCGAATCTTCAAGTGTGCGAGTCCCTGTTCAGCAAATGCACTGTGTATTCGCACATAGGAGGTCAATCTTAGAACTAGAGATCTACCCTTTTCCCCACTGTAGGGCGATCTTGGAATGGGAATATATAACTTGCAGGGTGTGTGGGGGGCATTGTAGGTCTGTGCTGTGCAGTCCGTTCATACTGCTGACAACTAGAACTTGCATTACTGGTTTGAAAGGTGTAGGGGAAACAATATGTTGAATAATACTGAATTTGAATAACTGGCATGATGTTCAACATACTAAACTAGTCAGTGTTCCGTGTTCGGTGTTGTGGTTCAATGCAATGAATGTTTTTTGTTTTGCTCAAGTAGGAGGTTTGCTCGAATGAGAAAACTTTCGAAACCCAAACGGCCGGGCATACTTACGGAAAAGTGCTTTTAACCGAAGAAGCACTTTCGCGTAAGTATGCCTGGTGTCGAGGCCATACTACGGTGCAGATAAGGGAAAATTCCCTTTTCCCCACTGTAGTGTGGTCTTGGAGGGAGACTATTAAAGTAGGGGGGGTGGGGGTTGTGGGGTGCAGGCGCAAAGCCCCTGTGCTAAAACATTAATGTAGTGTTTTTTTTTTTTTTTTTTTTTTTTAGTAATACGCTTTAACGAAAACACTTTTTCGATAAAAGCGCTTTCATTAAAGTGTGTTCGGTGGTTATGGATTCGGACATTTGCTCATTCGAGCAAATGTCCTAGATCCATATATCTATATATATATATATATATATATATATATATATATATATATATATATATATATATGTGTGTGTGTGTGTGTGTGTGTGTGTGTGTGTGTGTGTGTGTGTGTATGTGGGTAAATATATGTTATTTGTATATACATATATACACTATGTATTGTGCTGGGGATGCAAGCATGGTTGATTTTTTGAATCTGACACACCTGGACTATGACTATATGAAACACCTTTTTCAAAAAGATTTGTCCTTATTATTAGCCTATATCTATAATGTGCTGGTAGGAAACTTCAACTGTCATGATGGGCTCTCAGTCATGTGCAACTCACAGCTGGACTGTGTTGGAAATTGTGAGGTTTCCACCTGTGTGCTATCTTACATGTTCCTGTGATGGAGTTATCATTATTTCTGCTTAACTGTTACTGAACAGCTTGATAGTGTTCATTTCTCATGCTTCATTGCTGTTGTCCTCTGTATTCATATCATTATGACCAGCCTGCATAGCCGCATAGCATTACATGCCATGGTTTCATCTGTCCTTGCTGAGCATTTTGGATGTTACAGTCATAAAATACGAATGCATGACAAATGTCCTGATCACATAACTGACCATTATCTGTGTTATCCCTGACATGTAACACCTCCTGCAACAATTGCTTCACATGTCTTCTGACCAATTGTGGGATTATTATGCTTATCTGGCAATTACATCACCATTGTTTTTTTGGTTTTGTGCATAGATGTTTACTTATTGAATGCAAGGCTGGGGTTCTAATCTGGCACTTCCAGCCCATGGTTAACTAAGTTTAAAGGTGACTGTAAATTGGGTGTTATTATTCAGTCTTCAACTGACTCACAATTGCTCATACACAGCTTAGACCATGTTAACAATTGCTGCAAGGACAATGGTCTCAAATTAATAAAATGTAGCATAGTTCATTTTGGTAAGGAAGACAGTTTCACTTACTGTACAGGAGATGCACCCCTCCAGTCAGACACTGTTGTAAGAAATATGTGTACTTGTTTTAGTAATCCCTTATCATTTGACCATCATGTCTCCACAGTAGTTTGGAAAGCCTCTTATCCAGCCTGTCTAATTTCCAAAGATATCACCTCGACTAGCGCCAAAGAAGTCTTAATTCCCTCTTACTTACATCTTATCAGCCACATTATTCAAATTCCCTAGTAGTCTAGCTTTTCCTGCCCTCTTTGAGGCTGCGGGTTAATTTTGAATAGATTTTTTTGGGCTAGGTTGAAATGGTCTTCAGGCAGATTGCCTAATACTTACCTATGAATCTATAAACTTAATCTGACCTCTAAATGCACATTTATGATTCCATTCTACCTTGATGTTGAATGGGTTACATTTGCACTGCTGACAGCCTACTGAGTGGTGATGTGTGTTGTTTACTGTGTATTGCAATGTCCACTTTTCTTAGTTAGAGCTCTCTGTCACATGACTGCCATTAGTCCTACTCATTTTTGTGTTGTGGTGAGCAATTTCTGGTTTGCATCCCCCTCGTTCATTCATTCATTTCCCTTGCCCTATGTTGTGCAGTTCATAAGTGTGTTGCCTGCATATCATACCTGCCCTTTGTTGTATATTACCTACCTTTGATTTTTACCAACCCTTTTCCTCTCCTCCATTTTCCAAGCCTTTTCCGGCACTTCTTTTCCGCCAAAAAGAAAAAGAGGCATTTTTTGCATCAAAAAGAAAAAAAATTATATCCATGTTTCTCTGACTATGTCTCTGTCTCTGATCTTCCAGTTCACTCATTGCTGTTGTGTGCCCCTATTCTTAACTATCACCCTCCATTTGCTTTTTTTATCACACCATTTCTTGCGGTGTGTGTGTGTGTTTTCCACGCATGTCCTTCATTCTTATTTTGTTAGATATAATTGGAGCTGGTGATATGGCTGTGTATGCCACTTTGCCAAAAATTACATTTTTTATATATTTTTTTTCAGATTACAACAGATTCCATAAATATACATGTAGAAATATTATATGTTTACACTGAGTTTCACAATGAAGCCTGCAATATATTGCTGATACTCATAGTATAGAGGGGATGTTACTTATGTTCCTTTATGTTTTTTCATCCCTTTGCTGTATATTGTAGGACAAGTACAAATGGTTTTGTGTACATCTCATATACATGCTTTGTGAATGGGGCCATATTTACTTATGGACATTCCTTTTTGGGCATGTGGTCTCAGGTCAGGTACGCCACTGTTCTAGCATTACTGACTGCTTATTCTAGGTGCGTTTGCTGAGGCAGTATTCTCTTACTGCTATACATTAACATAATACCTGCATTACTGCAAAGCTTGAACTGAACTCAGAACGCTCTGTTGACCTTCACAAATCTTTTGGGATCTGACTCATTGTGTCAGACTTTTGTGGAGCAGGGGTAAAAGTTTGCCTATAGCTGAATGGAATATGAAACCACAAAGAGGAAAAGTTAACAGAGAAGAATCTTACAGCTTGGCAAACCTAATTTTGCTGAATTCACCTCAAGCAACGAACCTGAGTAACTGAACTTATCCTACTGTATATTTTTAATGTTACTCATTGAATAAACTATGTGAGTGCTATTGTTCTAATATACATTGTCATAGCAGAATCATTATCGCTTGTACTATGTAACTATATCAGGAGTGTAGCCAGGAATTTGCAATTTGTACTCCATCCTCACACTGTTGCCCTACCTACCTGTCATTTAAAATTGTTCTCAGTCCTCAAACTCTGGTCTAATACACTTGGGAAGCGGATTATTTTCAAGTGTTGTCATATATAAAAAAAGCAGACAAAAAGTAGACCCACTAGATGTAGCAACATCCTTGAACTGGTCATTGCTAACATGGGTGACTGTTGCTCTACACCAATAGTCAACTCCTCCCTGGTTAAATCTGACCACAAACTAATCACCTTGGAAATCCCTATCCCTCCCATCTCCCCTCCCCACAAAGGTAACCACCATGAAAAACTTCCGCAAAGCTAACTTTGGGCTCCTAAAAACAGAGGTGGCTAACTTCATGGCAGCCATGCAAATGGAGAATATTTGCATGACCGCCAAATTATGCACCAACGCACTGTATGAACACATATACAAATGCATGGATCTCGCCATACCCAATAGAACCAAGACGGTACCCTCAAGAAAAAGGAAGCCAATCTGGTGGTCCCCTGTTATAAACAGAATATAACAGAAGGAGGAAACTGATGTGGAATAAGGTGACATCCCAAGACTGGAAAAACTCCTTTATCAGCCTCAACAAAAGTTTGAGATCCCTCATCAAATCCCCTAAATCTAGCTATGAAAACAGAATTGCAGCAGATAGTAAAGACAACCATAAGGCCTTCTATAGTTATGTAAAGAATATCAATGGCAATACCCAGATTTGCTCTGAGCTACTGCACAATGGTACTTCCTATACTGAGCCAATAGATATTGCCAATATACTGGCCAACAGATTCAGTGCAAACTTTACACACACCCCCCAAAGGACCAATCACAATACCAGTAGATTGCCAGGCACCCAGTGTTATTGCTGCTCAGGTTAAAACAGCACTGTTCAAGGCCAAGAATACAGCTTCTATGGGACCTGACAATATCCATGGCTATGTTCTACATGAATTACAGAGTGAACCAGCACCTCACCTGTTCAATCACAGCCTCACCTCAGGCTTTGTTCCTACCAAATGGCGCACTACTACAGTCATCCCTCTCCACAAGGGAGGACTAACTACAGACCCCGGAAACTATAACTCCATTAGCCTGATGAGTCTGATATGGAAAGCTATGGAACACATCATCATGGACCTAATAAGCAAGGGGATCTCCAAACTCTGGAGCCTACACAGTTTGGTTTTGTGAAGGGTAGAGCATGCCTGCTCAACTTGATTGACTTCTTTAAGTCAGTCACCAGAGCTGTGGGTGAAGGCAAGATGGTTCATACAGCCTACCTTAATCTGGCCAAGGCCTTTGATACCATTCCCCACTCAGGAATCATAGAAAAACTCACTAAGCTAGGCATCAACCCCTATATCACTAGGTGGGTTGCAAACTGGCTCACAGATAGAAACCACAGTGTGAAAGTAGCTGTCTCCAAATCAGATTGTCAACCAGTCATGAATGGAGTCCCACATGGTTCGGTCCTGGGTCCTCTCCTGTTCGGTATCTACTTCTCTGAAGTCCAAGCCAACACAAAAGGACTGTGGCTGACAAGGTTCACAGACAATTGCAAGTTGGGAGCTATTATTAACTCCCCAAGTGATGCTGACATCCTACAGAAAGGCCTCAATGAGATCAACGACTGGTGCCAGAATCATGGCCTTAAGCTCAATGCCAAAAAATGTGTTGCCATCCCCCTTGGGAAAAACCCAGTTCACTTGAATTACCAAATTGATAGTAGTCTACTGAACACAGAAGGCATTATAAGAGATCTAGGAACACAGGTTGACAGCAACCTCTCTTTTGACCACCACATTGCCACCTTAGTCAGAAAGTCCTTCTATGTGGCACATCTCATTACTAAGGGCTTTGCATCCAGGAAGAAAGAGATCATTGTCTCCCTCTACTCTTCACTCATTAGGCCAGTTATCAAGTACAATGCCCCATTTGACATATACCTCACTAGACACCTGCAACAACTGGAGAGCCCACAAAGGTACTTCACAAAGAGGATCCTAGGCCTTAAACAATTGTCCTATTTCCTATATGGACAGACTCAAAAAAACTGCAACTATTCTCTGTCTCATATCACCGACTTAGAGGCGAATGCTACATCTAAAGAAATCCCAATCCCTCCGCACAACATGCTCCAGAGACCTCAACCTCATTACCACAATAAACAGAACATCCTGGAGGGACAGGTTCATAACCCAGAGACTGCCCATGCTATGGAATAGACTTCCCATACATGTCAAGCAGAGAACCTCATTGGCCCTCTTCAAGAGGAATCTTGATGAGTGGATGGGAAATAGAAAATTCAGCCTGGGGATCACTCCAGTGGCTCTACTTGACAGAGGCACAAGGAACTAAGGTTGGGTGGCATGATGCCAGGGTAATCCTATGAGCTAGGCTTATAAAGGCTTCAGGGCCATTAGCCTAGTATGAACCTATGAGCCTATAGAGATGTACTCTGGCAGGCAGGCATGTTTTTATATCTGTACACAGTATATGATAGTTTAGAAAGTTCTATACATTCTATATTTTTCAGTCATGAAGTTTGAAAGATTTTCAGAAAAAAATTTGCTCATTTGAGTTGAGTATGCTTTTTAACCCTAAAATCATACCCAAAGCACTCTATAGTAGATATATGAAAGCACATTTAACAGAGTCTAATAAGTATTTAACTTATGCAGTTGATCGTATCCAAATCATAATTTTTTTTCACAGTGTTCGTATTGCAATTGTGTCTTTTGGCTTTTCCCGGTTAGGGGTCGCCACAGCGGAACTCCGGTCCGCTAATGATTGGTAGTTGATTTTTACGTGCCGAGTTACCAGTCCTGATGCACAACCTTCAATGAAGGTACGCCCATTCACGCATGTCACCACATAGAAGATGCTCTAGCTGAGAATCTAACTGGACAGCGTCTTACTGTGAAGCGACAACGCTACCGCAGCACCACCACCGCGGGTTTAGTGTTCATATTGCAATAAAAGAAATAATTTAGTTTTGAAGTATACATTTCCTAGAATACATTTTAATGGGTTTCAGGAAATAATCAGTCAAGTTAGTATAACATTATTGAAGGACTGTAGCCATACCTCGCAACATCTTAGAACAAGAAATCTGGACAAAGCCATAAATAATGGGGGTACAAAGGCCCAAAAATAGGGACAGTTTTTAAATATTGCCCTTACAAACTTAGAATTCTAAGACTAACAGGTTTTGCACTGGCATGAGTTTTCAGAAGGGCATGAGGTCTGAAACTCAAATATTTGTCATTATTTTCTAACTTCAGTCTTTAATGATTTGACAATGGTTTGCCAGAAAAACACACTTTTATAAAAAACACACTAAAAATATAAGGCAAAAATCTTTACAGTCTGTAAAAGTCTGTACAGTTGAGAAGTATGACTATAGCTTATGTGGCAGAAACTGTTTGCCCTAGTTTGTTCTAACAATAACAGACTAACTATGCTTTAACAAGAAACACTGTTCTCCATATCATTCACAAATTTCTTTTAAGTTTTTCATTATACAATTATATTTTTACACAGCAGGCTATGGTCATAAGGTTCATAAGGTTCATAAGTAGGTACTAGGCTATCTGCCCGAGGGCATTTATAAGCCTAGCCAGAGTGTGTCGGCTTTTGCTGCCCCATTGATTAATTAACTGATCCTCTGTCAAGCAGAGCGAATGAAGTTATCCTAGGGGTGTATTTTCTGTTACCCATCCACTCGTCAAGGTTTCTCTTGAAGAGTGTTAGTGAGAGGCTCTGCCTAATGTAGTTTGGAATTTTGTTCCAAAGCATGGGGAGTTTCTGTGATAGGAATCTATCCCAACAGCATGTTCTATTTATTGCTGTGGCGAGGTTTAGCTCACTACAGCACGTGGCTTGCAGTAACTTGAATTTCTTTAGGTGGAGCATGTCCATCAATTCTGAGTTGGACATGGCTTTGTAAGTCAGGCAGAGATCACCTCTGAGTAAGCGATATGCCACTAGTACAGCCAGTGTTTTTTCAGTCGGACTGCATAGGACATATGTTTGAGGCCAGTAATCCCCTTGGTGAGGTACTTTTGTGGTCTTTCCAGCTGTTGGAAGTGTCTTGCGTGGTAGATCAGAAATGGGGCATTGTACTCTATGATGGTTCTGATGAGTGACGAGTAGAGGGGCACTATAACCTCTTTATTTCTAGATGCAAACCCTTTAGTAATTAGATGTGCCACACAGAAGTTATTCCTAACTACTTTGGCAATATGATTGCCAAAGGAGAGATTACTATCTACCTGGGTCCCCAGATCTCTTATTACCTCTTCTGTATTAAGGGGGCTCCCACCTATGTGTTAATTTGCGGGTGTTTTGTTTTTCCCAAACAGGATGTCTATGCATTTTCTGGCACTTAGCTTGAGGCCATGACTTTAACACCAGGTATCTGTCTCAGTAAGGCCCTTTTTGAGGATGTCCATGTCAGCCGGAGATTCAATTATGGCTCAGAGTTTGCAGTCATCGGTGAACTTGGTTAGCCATAATCCTCCTGTGTTTGCCTGTACTTCTGAGAAGTATATGCTGAACAGTAGGGGTCCCAGGACTGAGCCTTGAGGGACACCACTTGTGACTGGTTTAGAGTCGGACCTGGGGCCCATTATTCTTACCATGTGAGTTCTGTCTGTAAGCCAGTTGGCAACCCATCTCATGATGTAGGGGTTTATGTTCAGGCTGTTGAGTTTTTCTGTAATACCTGAGTGGGGAATGGTGTCAAAAGCCTTGGTGAGGTCAAGGTAGGCTGTGTGAACAACCTTTCCCTCATCTATGGCCTTGGTGACTGTCTCAAAGATGTCAACCAGGTTTAGTAGGCATGATTTGCCCTTAACAAAGCCGAACTGTGTCAGGTCAAGTGTTTGGAGGTTCCTAATGTCTTTGTTAATGAGCTCCATGATGATGTGCTCCATAGCCTTGCAGTGCAAGCTTGTCAGGCTTATGGGGCGATAGTTACCAGGGTCAGTTGTGGCTCCTTCTTTGTGGAGTGGAATAAACATTGCCATGTGCCATTCTATGGGCACATAGCCTGTGGAGAGGCTGAGGCTGAACAGCGTGTTTAGGTGGTGAGTTAGTTTGCTCTGTAGTTCATGCAAGATGCAGCCTGGGACACCATCTGGCCCCATTGACACTGTGCTTTTGGATTTGAAAGGGCTATTTTCACCTGTGCGTCTGTGATTTCCGGGACACTACACTTTTCTGGTATTGTTGTGGGCTCTTTTGGGGGTGAGAGGGGGGTAAAGTTTGCACTGAATCTATCTGCCAGGATGTTGGCAATATCAGTATGTTCAGTATATTTGTGCTATTTTGCACTAGTTTAGTGCATATCTGCAAGTTGCCACTTATATTCTTAACATAGCTGAAGAAGGCTTTGTGTTTATCTTTTGAATCATTGGCTATTTTTCTTTTGAAGTTAACCTTGGATGATTTTATGAAGGACCTTAGTTTCTTACTGATACTGATCAGGGATGTCTTTCCTTCTTGGGATTTGCTTTTTTTTCTGAACTAGTTTCCTCCTTCTGTTGTATAGCCTGTTTATGGCAGGGGTCCACCAGACTGGTTTCCTTCTCTTAGAGGAGTGAATCTTGGTTTTGCTAGGGATGGCACAATCCGTGCATCCTTGTAGGTGCTCATAAAGTACATTTGTAAAGGTTTCTGCATCTTGGGCAGCGTTATCCTTTAGGGTGGGGGCTGTGAAACTTACTTCCTCTGTCTTAAGTAAGGTGAAGTTTGCTTTAGAAAAGTTTTTTACTGTGGTTTCCTTAGTTGGGGGTGGTGGTGGGGTGTGGACATCCAGAGTGATTAGTTTATGGTCTGATCTAACCAGTGACAGGTTGACCTCCGGTGTGGAACACCTATCACCCATGTTTGTGATGACCAGGTCCAATATGTTTTCACCTCTAGTACGGGAGTTTACCAGCTGAACCAGGGCATATGAGTTGATGAATTCCAGGAAGAGCTGGGCCTGGGAGTTTGTACTCGAGTAGTTTTCCCAGTTAATGGTAGGGTAATTGAAATAGCCCTATATTAGGGTGTTTGGTAGGACCTTCATGTTTTCCAGTGTCTCCAGAAAGGTGGAGTGGTGGTCCTGGGTCATGGAGGGTAATCTGTAGCAGGCCACAATTTGCATTGCAGATTTGCCCAATGTTAGTTGCGCATGGATGATTTCAGAGGTATCATGCTGTGCCCGTAACCTGGAGGTGTAGGTATCCTTGATGAATATAAATACACCCCCTCCTTTTGTGTTTCGGTCCATGTTCTGTGGCCGAAATGTGTGGTACAAGCTGTAGCCAGGTAGTGCTGGGGTGCTCTCTGGAGCCTTAAAACAGGTTTCAGTTACTGCACAGATGTCAACATTCTCCATACTGAGGAATACTTCGAGCACATGCATTTTGAGATTTAAACTCCTGGCCTTGAGTAGCATAACCCTCAATTTTTTGTTAATTGTGCTGTTTATGGAGGTGGGGTTGACTTTTGAGCCTTGCCTAAAAAAAGGCACTATGGGGGCAACAAGAGCCTTGGCCAGTATTCAAAAGCCTAGGGGTGACAGGTGCAAGCCATCTCTTGCGAAGCAACGTGGCTTGTCGAGCATGTCGTCACAGGCTGGCAGACACTGGATCCCCTTTGAATGACACCAGAAGTTTAGCCAGTTGTTGAAATTGATCATTTTTTCTTTATACTGAGGTATCATTCTTGGTGAGGGCAGGATGCTACTCAGGGTCAGGGTCATACCAGCCTGGGATACATGATCAGAGAGCTCTTCCATGTCTCTTTTTATGTAGTCCAGGGCGGTACGTCTCAGGCCATTCACATCAACATGAACAATGACAGAATCATATTTGTACTTGTTCTGGAGTGACCTGAGTGCTTGTGTTATGTGGTGGATTCTGGCTCCTGACAGGCAGCTAACAGCAACCTTCTGCTTGTCCAGCCTAGTGAGTGGGACGTCAGTGTGCCTGACTATAGAGTCACCTATTACTATTTATTTATTTATTTATTTATTTCCAGTTTGATTACCGGGGAAGTCCACTGGGCCCAAGGGACCCATTTTCAGTGGAGGCCCGGGGAGAAAAGCTCCAAATACAGTATACAATACAGATATAGTAATACAGAAATGTAAAGATACATTATCTAGAACAAATTGCAACAAAGGTACATACAGTGTTGCACAATAGTCAGACAAACATCATTGTAGATGATCTTAAGGGTTATACAGGTTCATTTATGAGAGCGCTCATTGCATAGTATGTGGGGAAACACTTTACATACACACCTTTAAAGTAGAAATATAAAACATTTACAAGCACACATTTAAAGTATGAAACTATTTATAATATTTAAACAGTTGTGATGAGGGTTAGGTAACTCTAGGAATGGAAGAGAGCTTGGATACAGTCATAGAAAAACAAGCTATGGGAGATTTAGAGAGCTTAGGAACCTGGGAGAGAAGAAACAAAAAACATTTTTTGTGCAAGTAGTTGGGAGAATTTAGGTAGGGTGAAGGCAGGTACATTTCCATTTAGTGGACAGGTGTTTGAAAAGCTGGGTTTTGAAGTTTTCTGAGTTTGGTATAGTTCTTAGAGTGGAGGGGAGAGAATTTAATGTTTTACCTAGAGAGAGAGAGGAGGAGTTGGCCAGCAGGACATTTGAACTTATGGATAGCTATCAAGTTTTGATGTTCAGATCTGAGAGTTCTAGTAGGGGTATAAGTGGGAAGGATATTAGCTAGAGCTGGACATTTAGAAGGGTGAAATATGAGTCTAAGAGCAGTGGTAAGTTGGAGGTAGTTTAGTTAGTTTGGGAGTTCTAGCCAATTCAGAGACTGCAGGTTGCAGTAATGATGGGTGGAATGTTTGGATTTGGTGGCAAATTTAGAGATTTTATTATAGCAGTTTTCTAGTTTGGAGGTGATAGAGAAGGACAGGCAGGTAAGGAGAGGAGCTCCATATAGTAAGGAGGGCAGAAAATAGGTAGTGGCCAGAGTGTGCCTAGTAGAGTGTGAGAGAAAGTGATTATTCCTGTATAACATACCAAGTTTTTGGTGGGTTCTCTTAATATTTTGCAGAATGTGGATGTCGAACTTAAGGTATTCATCTATAGTAATGCCGAGTAGTTTGGCGGATGGAACCACTTCTATACATGAGTTGGTTTGACTCAGGACTCTGAAAGTATCTTTGTTATATGAAGGAGTCTTTGTTGGGGGGGAACAGTAAAATTTTAGATTTATTGTCATTGAGAGAGAGGTGGTTTTGGCGCATCCAGTTTTCAGTGGTTGAAAAAGCAGTTTGAGTTTTAGTGAGTAATTCAGAGAGGTTAGAGGCAGAGCAGACCAAGGCAGAATCATCTGCATATTGAATAATTTTGGCATCAGGAATTGCAGAGTGAAAGTTATTAATAAAGATGTTAAAAAGCACTGGCCCTAGGATAGATCCCTGAGGTACACCAGTAGGAGTAGTGTGTTAGGTATGTTATTTCGCCTTAAGGGCTGTGATTGTGCGGCACACTGATTTTGTGTTTTATGTGTTGTCTGGTTTGTGACCAGAGGTGCAGGTTGTTTGGGTGTCTGCTTTGGCGGTCTCTGATGCTTTTGCAGGTTTTTACTTAGAGCCTCTGAGTATGATTTTGTGTATTTATGTGTATTTTTTACCAGTGCTGGTTTAGTAGGTCTGTGTGTGGCTGGAGGTGTGGTGCAAGTGTTAACCTTCTCCTCTTGACTGTCTGTTCCAGTCTTGGGTGGAGAGAGCTTAGCCTCCAGTTTGGCTGTATAATTGCATCTCTCACATATGTTAGTGTTTTGTGGTAGGAGGAGAGGGTCGTCTGTGTACATGAGGCAGTTGTAACATTGCCTCAGGATACCCAGATTCACCAGCTGGACTGGAGAGTACACCTGAAATTGCCCTTTGGTCATGCCTGAATACTAGGGTGAGCTGCTTAGTCGCTTGGTTGGTGAGGGGTGAATAAAGAGCCTTGCCCTGCTGGGCAATCAGTGTCAGGGTATATTAGTGCTTGCTATTAGGTCTGAGCAAGTGCTGGGTTGTAGGATACTTTTTGAGTGTTTAGGTTGAGAGTTAGACTAGTTTCATGGGAAAAACTGAAGAGGAGACTTAGTGGAGCCATGAATAATTTAACCCTAGCTAACCGGCACTGCCCTGCACACAAAACCATGCAAACATGGTTTTTATAGCAGGGAAATGAAAAAGATAGAAATTAGCCCAAAATGGCCAATAAACTACTAACTTCTGGGCTGGAACGACTCCTCCAGCGACAGATAGGCTGCTCAAAGCTCCCCTCTCTCACAGGTGAACAGAGAAACGTCCATCTATCCAAGTAAGGTATAGGCAACTCAGCAACTTGTAACACAACCCTGAATTCAGCAATAGCCTGAAAACTGGACTGTACTAGCTTAGAAAGGCGGGAAACAAGGAGTTTTTTTTTTTTTAAAAGATAAGGCAAAAACAGTAAAAAATAAACTTAAAACAGCTTTAAACGACTACAAACGATGAGAAAAGGCTATCACACTTTAGTGTGTAGTCTACAACAGTTAAATTATTTAAACAAAAAATGACTTTTTAAAAGTGCAGACAGTCAAATAAGTACAATATGTGAAAAAAAACAAGCTTTTAAATCACAATGAATGTTGAAACATCAGAGTTTAGGTGGAAAAAAGTTAAATACAGCAAGAAAGTACAGAAAACTGATACTTAATCACTCCAAAGTCTCTCTTCTAAGCTAGAAAGCTTTTATCAGTTTAAGGCTTTCTATTGCTTCCCAGTTGGTTAGTTACAGGTAAGATGGGAAACAAGGGCAGATGTGGACTTTTAAACCAGAAAGTTGAAAGAGACGGACAAACTGTCCAAATGGTCAATAAACTACAATTTCTAGGCCAAGAACCACTCCTCTTGTGGTAGACAGGCTACCTAGTGCTTACCACTCCCACTGATAAGCTAGAAGGCTTTCTTCCAAAACAGAAAGGCTTGCGGGGCTCAGCAGCTTACCAACAGTCCTGGATACAGCAACTCTGTATCTGGACTAGGCAAGTTACAAGAAAGGTGGGAAACAAGTGCAAGTGTGGCTTTTAAACCAGAAAGTTGAAAGAGATGGAAAAAAAACTGCTCAAACAGCCAATAGCTACAATTTCTGGGCCAGGAACCACTCCTCTTGTGGTAGATAGGCTATCTAATGCTTACCACTCCCACTGATAAGCTAGAAGGCTTCCCTCCAACACAGAAAGGTTTGAGGGGCTCAGAAGCTTACTAACAATCTTGGATACAGCAACTCTGTAACCAGACTAGGCTAATTATAGGAACGGTGGGAAACAGGCGCAAGTGCGGCTTTCAAACCAGAATTTTTTTTTTGTGTAACTCATACGTAAATAATTGATTTGATTTACCAGTTTAAACAGACAAAACCAGTACTGGAACATTACAAGCTGTCCACACTCACACTGGCTTGATTTTCAACTGGCTGAATATCAAAAACCGAGTAATAGGAAAGCAATTGTTTAATAGTCTTATATGTGTGGCTTTTCCTGTTCACTCATTTAAGAAATGCAATGCTTATGCTACGCACAAAACTGAATCACCAAACATTGAGATTTTAATTTGGTGCTGTCTATACCAGTCTTTCCAAAATGGAATAAACATGCAATGAGGGAAAGGCAAAAATTAAAGCTTTGTGTTTATGTGCCACTCTGTATACCAAATTAATCACTGTATGTTCCATTGTGAATGCTAACTATAAACAGTTCTAAAAGGTAATAATTGGCACTAAATGGTTTTGTAAAGCAAACAGATTAGTGTTTTGGAATAATATTAAGCAAATTACATAGAGAAGAACTAAACCCATATGGTTAAAACACACGCACATTATTCTTCACAACTGTATTTTGTTTACTGCCTTGGAATGACACAGCTTCTCGAGACCTGTCTTGTTTGAAGTCAGATTAAATAATAATAAATTATTGTTCAGGGGCAGAAATAGAAGACGTACAAAGCAAAGCCAGTAAACATGATCTAGTTAATCAGTAGCTGGGAGAACATTTTATATGAGTCTGAAAAGCTGAGGGAGTATTTTAAAATCTTTATTGGATAAAAGTCAGAGGATTTTGTATTATAGTGCAGGGCTGAAGTCTTTATCATATTCATTGTTGTTTATGTGGCAGAAGTAAAAGGGAAAAGAATGCAGTGACAATTTCCATTTGATAGTACATATTAGAGTGTGCACAAAGAAATAAACTGATTATTTATGACAGATGCTTTTGGCACCCTGAAATATGTAGTCCCATGCCACTCTCCTTTTGGATTTATGTTTTTGTATTTCTTAATTTGTTGGTTCCTTCTAGCTTACCGATATCTGACAAAGAAGCTCCATTTTCAATTGTGTCACTAAACCTTTAGTACTTCATATCACAGTAGTAAGAAATGTTTAAAATATCTGCACAGGCATAACTGACTTCAACAAGTCAGAGCTCTTCATATATTTACCCTGACTAAAATCCTCTTGGTCATCGAGTGCACTGATGACGTAGATGGAGCATATACATGGATGGCCACAATACACTACCTGTGTCTCCCACCTGTTCTCTGGTGACTGCCTCTTACCTTGCCATTGTATATTGCTCACAAAGAGGTTTATTATTGTTATGATATAAATCATGACACAAATTTTGCGCTTTTATATCAGTAGCATTGCATAGCAACGTGGAATATAATACATATAATATCCCTATATTAAGTCTATGGTGCTAATGAATTTGACTGACAGAGTACATATATATATAAAAAACAAGCCGGAAAATTGTCTCTGAGGGTGAGAACAGAAGGCATCATTAGAAGAGAACTGCCCAAAGAAAATCTGACATGCAAAGTAGTAAGGAAGGACTCAGGTCAGGGACGTATCCAAATGAATCTCATTCTCTCTCTCTCTCATTCTGTGCCTGTGTGTTTGTGTTACCACTTTCCACTTTGAGGGTTCGAGGTACATTTTTGTCTGGAGGTTTTATATAATAAAATATGTTAAAACAATGAGTGAGAAGGTCAATGAAAAAACAATCAGTAAAAACAAAATGAAAACTCCTCATAGCTAGAACTTCCGTTGAGTGACCTCCCAAAACTCTTGTATCAGAGGCATATGGGATATATGTAAATAATCCGTATGAACATCAGGTCAAGGGCAGATTGGGCAAATTGACACCAGGTAGAAAAGAATCTATTTTAACTTCTGCCACTGTCCTTTGCTGGCCAGCACTGTCAGTTCTTTGTGTGAGACCTGATCTTAACAGCATTTGTGGGGTGTGCTTAACAATTGTTACTACTGGCCTTGCACTTATGAAGCGTTTAACTTTTTTTTCCTGATATTGCTGCATAATCACAGCTCTCTGTACACTTCAAGCATTTTCTAAATAGAAAATATGTGTCATGCATAGATACTGCCTCCTACATCTTTAAATTTTTTTTAATACGTATATGAACATTGGTCATACAACTTTTCTTTGCATTTCTGGGGCTTTAATTTATATAGTGAAATTGTTTTATGGGGTACAGTATACATTTTATGTGGACATGGTTGAATTACAGTGATATAATAAACTTAATGACTGATGCTGTGCATAGTATGATGCCAAATTCTTAATGTCCCATAACATAATCCTGGGAAAATATTTGCGATTCTCCCATTATGACTGTATAACCAGGATAAACACACAAAGCCACATGCAAATGTGCATGCACACACACACATAAATATATATATATATATATATATGTATATATATATATATATATATATATATATATATATATATATATATATATATATATATATATATATATATATATATATATATATATATATATTTGTATCTATAATCTATATTTATTTATCTGCTCCCCTCATATCCTCTGCTAATTATATATACCAATTCCAAAATCATATATTAACAGGAAAAGGGAAAATTCCCTGAATCCACTGATTCATGTTCGAGCACAGAAAGAAGCCAAAATGCTGAAAAACAAGCTCTTTAATAGCATTCACTCTTACAATGTTCAGTGTTACAGATTGCAACCATATATACAGACATACAACACAGAATACTGGTGTATACAAATATGTATGCCTGTATATTTATACGCACACACACACACACACACACACACACACACACACACACACACACACACACACACACACACACACACTCTCACAAGAACACAGAGATGTGCACATTCATGTGTGTGTATATATATATATATATATATATATATATATATATATATATATATATATGTATATATACATATTTGTGTATGTTTTATATATATATATATATATATATATATACGGATGTGCTGACTTTGGTTGAAAGTTCCAAATGTCAATGAAAATAGCATCGACCAGAAAATGTCAACCTTGCAAAAATTGACATGCTACTGCACGTGTTGAACAATAGCCTTGGCACATGTAAAAATAAAAGTAAAAAAAAGAAATGAAAACATAATTTTTTGCAAGGGGAGCTGCATTCCAAATATAAGGGTCTGCACCCCATCCCCTGCTAATTATATATACTAACTCTGAGATTGCACAATGCCATGGAAAGGGCATATTCCCCATCTCTGACAGTTGTATGATCTCACATACCTGTTGAGCATCAGTGCTACTAGTTGTAGAAGTGACATTACCTTTTGATCCTTAATCCTAATAGGTGTCAGCTGCTTACCCCAGAAAAGAATCAGTCATCAGCTGGTCTCATGGTCAAGAAAATTTTAACTCCATAGTTCTGCTTCCTTAATAATTCTGATTTCTTTTGGTTTAGCCTTACTATAGCCATCTCACTCTACACTTCCCATTTAATCTCGTCTGATTTTCACAGCACTGCTGTCTGTCAGCCTGGTTATGTCTTTTGGAATCTTGCCACTCACTTTGACAGGCAATATTGTAACTTCTTCCATGACTCTTTCCATAGTATTGGGCCATACATTTTCTACTGTGAATTTGACAACTCTTTCTGTCCATCAGGTCTAAATATTTGCAGGTGTAGATGGCCATCTATGTCCAGTTAATCCACCTTCATCTCACAGTTTTCTTCCATTTTCAAACTTAAAGTTTAATTAGCCACATCAGGTGCTTCACCGTTTCCTCTGTCCTGCATCATTCCTACTCTAGTCACTACAGGAACAGTAAAACATGGTGTGGGGGGGTCCCCATTGCCCTGGCCATTTACACTAGCCAACATGAATTCCACTTTGATTTCCCAAAAAATAAAATATATCTAGTGGACCAATCAGGTCAACATAAGATGATAAAATGAATAAAATAGCACATGACCTTCTGTGATCTTTTTAATCCATCATAAATTGTATATAACCTGTATTTTTGTAAAAGTCAGGTATTTTACAGCCATAATCTTAATGAGCTGATTAGAGCATAAATGTTTCAGCTGTTTTTCAATGCTTGAGATATCTCCTCCTAGTCTGTAGGACCCTTATACTGATTATTCAGCTCTACATAACTGGCTAGCAAGTTATGTTGTCTTTCAGAAAAAGCATGTTTATTGTGATCTGATTTTTTTTTTCTTTTTCAGTTCTGCGACTATGTTACCAATATTTTCCATTCCTTTCTGGTATGAAAATCTAGAATGTTTTAAAACAATTTAGCAAAATATCGTACTTCTGTCATACTATGATAAACTTTTTCTTACTCCATTGAAACTCAAGTGTTATAAGCTGAGATGCTCATAGAGTTTTACTGGCATCTTTGCTACTTTCTGTAACAGAAAAGGGAAAGATTATTTAATTTGTAAATTGAGGGGAGGAAATGACAACTAAAGTACATGCATAGTCATCAGGAGTAGGTGACATATCTGTGCAGGAAAACAAGAAAGCTATACTGAAGGGAGACGAGAGAACAGATAATTGGCTTGTCTGATCCTTAATGCAACCATCCTAATTTGCATTCCTTAAAATTTATTTAAGGGCACTGTTTAAAACAATTAATTCCAACTAGCAGTATCTAAGAAAATAGCCATAATTATTAATACTATGACTCTGAAGTGCTTTATGTCTTGTTGACAAATTTATTCTAATCCTACTGTGAGAGCAAACTTTATTCTTTCTTATTCTGCATGCAAGCTAAAAGTAAGAAACTACATGAGAATTTAAAGATGGTTTTCCATACATTACGGAGTCTCCACTCAGCTCATGCAGGAGACTTTTCTCCCTAGATTCTCTTTAGTGTTATAATCACCTTTAATTTCTCTTCACAATGGAGAAAGAGAAATTCTCCTGCAATAAAATCATTTTAACTGAGCACATTTATGCTTTCACTGGTGGTCATAAAAGCACCTGTGCTACTTTTACAGTATATTTCCATTGACTTGGAGAGGTGAGGAACTGTGAATAACTAGCTTAGGAAAGGGAATTATTTTAATTCTGCTTATGTGTTGAAGTTGTACATACAGTGACCTGCGTGGTGACATTTATTTTGTACTTTTCTGATTTGTTTCTTTGTTTTAGCCAAAACAGGTATCTGCTTACATTTTTTAGTTTGATCTTGGACTTGGTCTTTTTTCAGTTGTGGGAAGATTGCGTTTTGACATTATACTGCATTTCTATTTCCACAAGTAGAATTACCGTAAAAGTTATCCATTTGTTTTTTTTTAAACCCTGCAGGGAGATAGTCATGTAGTTTAATTCGTAGCTGTGGCAGGGCTGTGTGCTAGTGCCAGATTTGAGCCTTAGTCATTTCTTATTGCATTTTTCCCATAAACAGCGTTGCTGGGAAAATTTTGCATAGTCTAGTGCTTTACACTTTCATAGAAGTTCAATAGTGAGGGGAATTTTCTTTGTTCCAGTTTTGTGTTTCATTGTTTTTATATTCTGCTTATCATTTACCTGCTTAAAGATGCATTCCTTATCTGCCTCTTTACCAACTAACTGAAATAGCTCCAGTATTGTCTTTATTTGATTGGATGCCTCTCTAGCTAGCATACTTGTTCCTTGAATATTTTTTCAACCCTCCTACCATTTTACTGTGGTGGTTTTATAAGGTTGTGTCTTTGGCCTCTAGACCTTATTGTAATCTGATTTCATAAATCCCATCCCTCCTCTCTTTCATTGTTATTGTCTGTTGTATAAGCTAGTTATGTACTCTTCCCACCCACTGAGATACCATCCAGCAAACCATAATTGCTCTTGAGTTAACCTCTTTTACTACTTATTGTCACCTGCTCATTTTCTTAGAACTCAGCAAAGCTTGGAGTTCTAGCCTGCATTCCAGAAGTGGTTTACTTGTATCCAGTGCAATCCAGGCAAAGTTAATTACCTTTGATTTCTAAGTCATACTTGTTTAAGTTATTCTACTTCCGCAGTGGTGCAGTGGTAGCATTGTTACCTCACAGCAAGAGGTTCTCCTGTTTGATTCTCGGCTTGGGTTGGGATTGCCTTCTGTGTGGAATCTGCATGTCCTCCCCGCGGTCAAGTAGGCATTTAAAAGACATGTGTTGAATGGGCATGCCTTTGTTGAAGGTTGGGCGTCGGGCTGGCAACTCGACAACATAAAAAAAATGACTGCCAATCATTAGTGGATCGGAGTTCCGCTGTGGCGACCCCTAACCGGGAAAAGCCGAAAGACCAACAACAACTTGTTTAAGTTATTCTGAATGATCACTACTGTTTCAAGCTTTTGTGTGTACATTTCACTGTATTTTTTTGTAAAAAAATGCTCTTTCTCTCACTGTTACTGCTTTAGGACTATCTAGAAATTACCTTCAGTATGGAATTTCTAGCTAGCTGTTAAACTGGTTTATTGTAGCACTGCATTTGTGGGTCTTGTACTGTGTTTTTTGCATTAGGAGGACTGGATTCATTCATCTTATGGCAGGAAGTGTGTGACTGGTCTGCATGAGTTGGGAAATATACAAAAGGACTTACAGTGAAGATATTTTTATGGCTAGAGGGCTCATTAGTTAGTTTTCTGTTTTTTTTCATGTGTTGCTATGAATTTTGCATGCTTGTGTGGGTTAGCTGTGCCCTGTACAGAAACAAACATCTAGAAAGTAACATTTCCCTGTAGAATGGTCCACAAAACACTGTAAAAGCTTCAATATAGAGAAAATACCTTGCATGCCGACAAGCTTAGAGCAGTTAGTTGGGTATCAAGTGGCAATACCTACAGACTTAGTAGAATTCAATATTGTGCAAATGTTAAAGTTAATAGAACTTAGTACTGTTTTGCATAATCAGCCTCTATGTAGCACCCTTTTTAGTCTGCACAAACAAGGCACCCTTAATAGCCTTCTAACCCCAATATACCATCCCCTTATAACTCACCAATCAAAGGACTGGACAGTATGGATATGCAATTTCATAACTTCTCTGAAACCAGCTTGGTGGATATGGACATCTTGATACAATGTAGCAATTGCCTCATATTTATCAGCAACTGCTTAATCCTTAAAGAAGCAGACACAGTATGCAAAAGGTGCACTTACCCCATGTCACTGGATGCAAAACTGCCACATACAAGCACAAATCAGGTTGTTGAAACTGCACACAAAACACCCACCTGACATAGCACACAATACACTCATAGAAAATATGTGCTGAGGCACTTAAAATCAATCTTCCCAAACAACAACATTCACCTAGACTGCCTGCTCATTGTCAAAACTATGCCTCAGCAAGCCCAAAAACAGTCAGAAAAAAACAACACAACACCACACATACTGTGACTCTGAATGGAGCCCTAAACACTAAGCTCCCTAAGGCAAGCAAACACACTTCCCAGGATTCTCGTCATAGGGGACTCCAGGGTAATATATACTGATGCTCCTCTAACCAGGCTGAACAAGGAGAATGTGAAGGCTGCCAGCCTAGCCAGATAGAATTTTATAGATAATTCTGTCATTTGTAAATATTAAGGTAAACCACAGGCTTGTTGTCATGAATGGTAAAAATATAGTTACATGTGGAACTGAAAAAAATGTAACAGGTCACTCTGCTGATCAAGTAAAGCATGTCGTGACCCTTTGATCTAAAGCCAGCTCTGAGCAGGCTACATGAAAACATTCTTTCTATTGTTTTAACCAAGAGTTAAATTGCTAGAGTTAAACATGCAAATGTATTTTTATTGCTCTGCTTCCTGACCAGCTGCAAGATAACACAAGGAGATGTTAAAAATGCAAATGTAGTTTCTGTTAGCCTGAGAACCCAGGAAAGTGTGAAGAATGATGTAATGGGAACCAGGAATGTGATTTTAAAAACAGAGAGAATCAGAAAGCTTTAAGCATTTTTGTCTTGACCTACAACTCATCAGCACTCTGCCTGTGTTCTATATGTAAGTTATTTTAGAAGTGTGTTTTCTCTTAGAAAAAGCTAGAAACTAGAAAGATTAAACTAAGTGTTTTTATGTGATGTCAGAACTGTACTACTGAATTATTTTAAGTATTTCTCTGTGATCTCTGAACTCTTGACTAGCACTGTGTAGTAAAAAGTATTGTCTTGTGTTTTGACTATTTGTTATTAAATATTTTTAAACCCTTTCAACTGTGGCTGTTTTGTAGCGATAATTTAAGCTCTTTAGAGTACTTGTATGCCTTTAGTAAAATTGTACAAAGCCACTCTAATAGCTTTAGCCGTGGGCTATACTGCCAATTGGATAATAATATTGCACAGTAATAATTGGGCACCTTTTTAAGGGCCTTTGGGTAGCTGATAAATATTAGCTGGGTGGTGGCAGTGATTTCTACTGTATAGTCTGGGTAAAAGGGACACAGCTGGAGAACCTGTGCCAGCCTTCCCCAGAAGTGTCTGTTTGGTTGTATAAACTCTTATCTCAAAGTGTGTGTGTGTGTCAGCTACTTGCGCAGGGACACGGAGCACTGGTTAGACAGAGAGGGTGCTGGAGATTTTAGCTTGCCCAGCTGGCTGAGATTTGGACCCTATAGCTGTGCCAGTGGGGAGTCTTATTGGGGGCCTGGAGAGCAAGGGAGAGACCAGCCCCGGACTGACTGTGATCTCTGTGTGCTCTTAATGGAAATTTCACTTTACTGTGTGTATTTGTTATCCTTTCCTCCTATATGAGACGCCCCTCACTGGTGTTATATTAGTGGTGAGGATTGAGGCTCCTTGATTGCTGGGCCAGGGCATGGCTGTCACAGAGAAGATAACTGTTAGTTGCTTATCTGGATCCAGGATCTGGCAAATTATGCATGCACTCAAGTCATTTTGCCACAGATACCAGTATGAATCCCTCATAGTCCATGTAGGTATAAATGATCTGAGGTGTATCTCCCTGGACTGGATGAAGAAAGACATTATGGAGCTTTTAGACCATGTGTTTCAGAATGATATAAGCCTAGAACTTAGCGGCATATTACCATCACTGAGGATGATGCCACAATATGATCAAAAGATTATTTATGTCAACAACTGTCTGTCTTTATAATGTCATTCTAAGGGGATCTAATCTTTATCAGCTTGGGAGGACATGGTTAACAAACCATATTGCTTTGTCAAGAATGACCTGCAATGTTCCTCCCCAGGCTTTTGAATACTGGCTAAAAGTTTATCCACCTCTATAATGCCTTTTTAGGCAAAGCCAAATTAACAAACCTACTGACATAGCAAAATTAACTCAACAGATCCCCAAGGTGTTACTATGCAATGCCAGGAGCCTAAATAAAAAAACAAATACACTCTCAGCAAGACCTCCTTACACATGAGAATATAGACAACTGTGCAGTTACCTAGACATGGCTTAAATTGGCAGAGAGTATCCTGGCAGTGCAAGGTTTCAGTGCCTTCCACAATTTTAGACAACTAGCTACACAGAAAAAAAGCAAAAGGTGGATGTGTCTGAATATACATAAATAACAAGCATACCTCTAGGGTGGTCAAACAGGACAATGGAGGGGAGATCCTCCATGTGCAGATCACCATAGGCAAAACCCCATATCATATCCTAGTCTGCTATAGGTCACTCTCCATGTTTTAAGTAGCTTGCATTTCAAACGTGGGCTTACTGGAGACTCTTACCAACCAACCTATCACCCTACTTGTGATAGACATTAATTTCTCCTCTATGGACTGGGAATCTACAGACACAGACATTCCTGAAATTTGTAATATAAACATCAGTATCCACAGGTACCCCCAAGGATCGAATACCAACAGTTTTCTTTGAAAACACAGCTTTAATGAAAATGAACAAAAACCATATACACTCCAGGCATGCCTGGCAGTACCTGTGGATTCTGTTTTAAGTGAACTTTGCTGCCTTGGTGAATATTTTACTTTATTCTGTAATATAAACACCCTTACCTGAATAGTGAATATGCCCACTATAGGGTCCAAGGTACTGGATATCATGCTTACAAATGTGTCATCCTCCCTTGTAAGGTCCGACCATAAAAGTGTCTCCTTCAAAATCAAAATAATCTCCATTATCTCATTAAAATCTGTAGCATTTATGAATGTTTCCAAAGCAAATTACCTTTTATTAAGTGATTGCTTGTCAAAATTCAATGCACCTCGAAAACTCCGAGAACACAGCAGCTTATGCTGAATTGCTCTCAGAAACTCTCTACAACCATGTCAATAGCTGCATAAAGGCTTCTATATCTACCAGAAGTAAGCCAATAACTCTCCCCAGGAGCAAACTGCCCTGGTAGAATCCCAAATTAAACAGGATATACAACAAAAGGGAAAAGCTATATGGCAAAAATTAGGAAGGGTAATTCCCATGAAGGTAGAAACTCTCTCATTGAACTAAATAGGCAACTAAGAGGACAAATTAGTTCAAGCAAAGCCAGCTTTAAGGTTAAGATAGCCTTCCAGATGAAAGATAACCATAAGGCCTTCTTCATCTATGTCAGAAACCTCAAAGGCAATGCAAAGCAATGTGCTAAAGTGGTCGTTAATGGTGCCATATTCACTGAGCCTGGTGACAGAGTAAACCTTTTAGTGGACAAATTCAGTTCCAACTTTATCCCCTCTCACCATCTCTCAAAAAAATGCTCTCAAATATAACTTCTCCAACCATAACTAAGAAGCATGTACTGACTGTGCTCACTAAAGACAAGAGCACAGCCTTAACTGGTCCAGATAACATCCTAGGATGCCTCCTGAACAGTCTAAAATATGGCTTATCAGACCCCTGCAGTCATTATTTAACTATAGTCTTAAAACAAACTTTGTGCCACATGAATAGAGGACTGCAATGGTCATCCCCCTTTATAAGTGAGGACCTTCAACAGATCCTGAAAACTACAGACCCATTAGTCTGACTAGACTTATTTGCAAAGCCACAGAAATAATTATGGAAATTATCAACAAGGACATTGGAGACTTCCAGACACTGGATACATCACAGTTTGGCTTTGTCAAAGGAAGGTCATCCTTACTGAATCTAATGGACCTCTTTGAAAAGCTAACTAAGGCAATGGATGAGGGGAAATGCTGCATACTAATACCCCACTCTGGCATTGTCAACAAACTTATCAAACTAGGTACAAACCTTTTTATAACATGCTGGATAGCTAGCTGGCTCATTGATAGGCCCTAGTAGGTTAGAATTGGTGAGGACACCTACACAAATAAGAAAGGCTACCAGTGCAATCTCCCAGGGTTCTGTGCTAGACCCGCTCCTCATTGTCATCTACTTCTCATGGGTGAAAGCCAATGTTAAATACCTCTGGCTGACCAAGTTAGCAGATGATTGTAAACTGGAAGCAGTCATTGAATCCCCCAAGATGAAAACACCCTTCAGGAAGGTCTAACACAGACAAATGCTTGATGTCAAAGCCATGGCTTAAAACTCAATAGTAAGACATGCATAATATTCCCTTTTGGGAAGTCAGCTGCCCTGCGTAACTATGTTATCAATAAAACATCCCTAAAAATTGATTCACTAGTCAAGGATTTTGGAACTAATGTTACTGTAATGGACCAACATGTGTCCAAGGTAATTACAAAATCCTTTTATGTTGATCAACTTATAAGCAAGGTCGTGTCCTCTAGGACCAGAGAGGTCATCATACCACTGTAATCTACCCTCATTAGACCCATCACAGAGTATAATGCTCCCTTCAGGATGTAAATGACCAGACACATGCAGCAACTGGAACATCTGCAAAGGTTCTTTACAAAAATAATACAGTTAGTAAATGCAGTGTTCTACATTGATCACCTCAAAGCCCATCTCTTTACTCGGTATTATGCAGACTTCTGAGACGTGATCTTTGCCTGGCATACAAGGCATCCCTGAACACTGTTTTGCACATGTGCAAAAAAAATAACATCAGAGCTACTAGATAAAAAGACCTGAATTTTGCTTGTGACATAAGTAGGACATGTTGGATAGACAGACGTTTCTCAGAGAACTCCCATTCTCTGGAACAGGCTCCACAGCCATGTGAAGCAGAGTTCCTCCCTATCCTTATTTAAGCACAACTTGGACTAACACATAGGTAATCAGAAACACACCCTGGTCTGGTACATCTATGACGGACAGAAGCAGTCAGTAAATCACCCCCTATATAACACACATTTGTGGGTCACATTGGGCTTATAAGGGCCCTAGTGGTTGTTAGCCTTGTATATTAGAAAGAACGCTAAAAAACAACACTGGTACTGCTTTAAGCACTATGCTTAAAGATGAGCACTATTGTCTTAAAGGTAAAAAGTCTTCATCAGATAGCAAACAATTTAAAATCCACCATTTAAATACACTTATTAAATCACATGATTGATGAGACCACATGTCAATCTAATAAGGTTTTAATGGGCCATCATTCTCTTACAAACCACAACCACATCACATTAACTAAAAGACTCAAGAAAAAAATATATATACCTGTATGTATGTATGTTAAAATGTAAGATCAACAGGTAGAATTATACCAACATTATTAAATTGACATTAAATGTACTTAAATATTATTAGTTAATACCCTACTTATCTTAAAAGTGTTTTCAAATTTTAACAGGCAGGCTATGGAAGTATGTTCATTTAACCATGGCCAACCAACTGCATTTAGTTATAATTGCTAATACAGTTCTCCTTTCTTCAGCAGTAGTGACCAGGGTCTCCTTCTTGTGTTGTGTGAAACTTTCTCCAAGATCGTAAACTGAAACACATGCCCTGTATTTTCTTATTTATTTTTGCTTAGAGCATTCATTGTTTTTCTTTTTTATTTCATAAACATGTTCATAAATCCTGTCCCTTAGTTTAAGTTCTGTTTTACCTATATAAAATCCACGGCATGTTTGACACTTTGCTACATATACAATTCTTGTACTTTCACAGTTAGATCTATCTTTTATGCTAAAACTTTGTGAGTTAATAACAAAAAATTAATTTATTTTACAGTTGCCTGATGAGGGAATTTGGTCTGAAGAACTATTATTATGATATTTGGCTTGGGCCTGAGGGCAAGGTAAGACAGTGCAGTCGATCAAGGTGGACCTGGCAGATATTAGTATATTTGGGCAAGTGGCTGAGTTGCAAGATTTCCTGAAGTCCTGGACAGTGGGGTGTATGCTGAGAGGATGGGGTAGAGTGGTTGGTTTGACTATGGATATCTGTTGGCCTTTGACAAGACAGGTTTTGAAAGTTTGATTGAAGGGTTTAGCTTTAGTGGTTGGTGATTCAGTGGGTTATGTTGTTGGTCACTTTGTTTTGATGGATGTATTTTGGATTATTGTGGGTGTCAGAACTGTTAGTGTCATTACTTTGGGGAGAAGTCATTTTATTTTTTTTCTGTGACAGTACACATTTGTTTACATAGACTTAGATCAGTTAGGGAAGAGCACACAGATAATTCTTGGGAAAGAGAGGAGTGATTGGATGCATCCAGTAGGTTGAACTGGGAGCTTAATGTGGACTCATGTGGGGAGCCTCAGGACTTGGATTTTTGTTTGAGAGGGGGTGAGGTGGTAATGGGTAATCAGTTTGCATATGTAGTAAGAAGGGCTTTTCATTGTATGGGTTTTCTGGGAGAGAGGTTTTCCACTCATTCTTTTTGAATTGGTAGAGCTTTGGATTTAGTGAGGGAAGGCAGATCAGTTGAGGTCATTCGGAGAGTGGGTCGGTGGTCTTCAAATGCCTTTTTATCTCATATTTGGCAATGGGTTCCATTTTTTTGTTTAGGAAAGAAGATTGCCATCCTGGGCCATTTGTATATTCATTGGGCAGTGAAGAGGGCTGCTCTTAGGATGGCTGTCAAGGAATTAGGTTTGCCTTGATTTGGATGGACAGTCAGGTGGCAAGGTATTGGAGGTCTTAGGTGGAAGCAGCTTATGGAGGAATATGCCGATATACAGCCATGTATTGGTGGTACATTGGACTGGTAATGACTTGGGAATAACTGCTAAGAAGCAGTTGGTATATAGGATAAGGGAAGATGTGGTTTCTTTGAAGAGGTTATATCCAGGTATATGCATTGTATGGTCCGAGATAGTACTGCGCTTATGTTGGAGGAATGCCGCTAATGTTATGGCATTAGAGTGGGCACGGAGGTTTATTAATTGTAGGCTGGTGCGACAGTTGTTTGCTTTGGAATGCACATGATAGAACATAGGGACTTTGATGAGAAGGGCCCAGTTTAGTTTAGAAATGATAAAGTGCACCTAAATGAGTTTAATTTGTATCTGTTTAATGTACATTTAAGTTTATTTTTGGAGGGTTTAATGAAAGGTCTTCATTAAGTGAGGAGGAAAAGCCTGGGTCAAGCTGGTGGGTGGAGAAGATGGGGCAGGCTTGTCCCTCTTCTGTTCACCCTCTTGGTGTTGGGTATTGATGCAAGGAGGTTTGGGAATGAAAGCAAGCCTTATGATGCTGTTTTGATTAGTAAGAATAAGTGATTGGTGGTATGCATGCTGCTTATTTGGGCAGAGTGAGCGGGGGTACGCTGCCCTGATGTGCGGTTACAAATATGTTACACATTGTGATTAACATTTTGAAAAGATGCAATAAAGTTATATTATTGGATGTTAATAAAGCTCCTCAAATGCCATTTTGGTGTGATGTGTTACTATTGCTGGAAGTTTTATCCTATAGGTTTGATTGACCACAGCATACATGAGTTAATAACTCTTAAGACAAAATTTTGACCACATGTAAGATCACAGACTACACTTCACATATTAAGTTTTTTTGTTTGTTTTTTTTTTTTTTTTTTGTAGAATTAAATGTGCTTCATTTTTTTTCTACATTCTCATTTTGGTTGATCGTCCTTACAGGCTTTGACACAAAATTAGTATATTTGATCCATATCACATCACACTGACATCTGAGTGGCAGAATGGTGGAGGAGGGCTTCAAGTTTCTCCACTTCCTTTCTATATTTACACAAGGAAATAATTTATATGTTTCCACTTCAGAACAGTGACTGTAATCAGGCTTTTATGCAGACCACGCCTCATAAACACATATATTGTTTTTCTTTTCTATGCCTTCTTTCTTTGCAATGTGATTACCTGGCCCTACATCATGGCGTAATTTATCCACACACACACACACACGATGTACTTGTTGTATCTAGTGTCAGGCTGGACTTTGCAGAAGAAACTCTGCAAATATGAAACAAAATAAAGCAAAAAAAATAAAATTTAGGCTTTCAGCCTTCATTCTTCTTCTTTTCAATTTATATAATTTTTCCTGCATCCTATATTAAAACTCTCTTAGTATACTTAGTTTGAGATTAACAATTTCCAATATTTTGTGGCATCTGCAAACTGCTAATTGTAGTTCTGAATTTCATTTATCAGATTTATCTCTAAAAGCAGGACTTAAGTGCAAAGATGTACTTGAGTTGATTGAAACTATACTGCACTCAAATGAAAACAGGGGGCCAGATTCCAAAAGAGTTGCTCTCAGTGTTGTGTGCCCTGATACAGAAAGAAGTGTTTTCATTGTAAGTGACTTACTTTGGTGAAACACCTGTCTATAAATAGGCTTACTACTGGGACCAGAATTCAAAACATCTCTCAGCCTGTTCTCATTGTTAGTGGTCACTTATACTGAGAGAAGTCTTTTTGGAATTAGGGTCAATGTCATTAATTAATTCTGTACATTTTGTTTATGCACTGATAGTGAAATGAGAATAAAGAGTTTGTTTCTGCAACTTAAAAAAGCAAGCTTATTAAGGCCCCGCCTGTCTCCGCATGGTGTGTGTGTATGTGTGTGTGTGTGTGTGTGTGTGTGTGTGTGTGTGTGTGTGTGTGTGTGTGTGTGTGTGTGTGTGTGTGTGTGTGTGTGTGTATGTGTGTTTGCTTTTGTGCTTTGTGAACAATTGATGTGTTTTCTCTCAGACATCAAATATGTATGCATCTTCTAATCAGTAGAATCAAAAATCAGCTGTTAGTCACCCAGTATTGCTGGCCTTTGCTTCCATTTCATCTGTTGGGTTGTATTGCTTTCCTAACAAACAGCACAAATACTCAGCCTGTCTGTCAAAAGCTGGAATATCCCTAGTGCCTCTAAGCATGCTGTAATTCTCACATTTGAATTATACTAGAATAGCTTAAAGCTACAGGACTTCAAAAGTCTGTTATCATATCACATTGAAGATTCATAAGGAATCATCTGTTGACTACTATTTTGTCCTGCAACTCTAATTTATTATGCATTTAACCGTATTTATTCTCAATAATGACCTATTCCTGCCATGTGAATTCCAGTGATAATTTCTTGGGCAATATGGATGACCTTGTACTATTGCTAGGCTTGCACAAAGCTTTTGACTCACTGAACCATAACACAGAATACTGCCTGCTTATGGATGGAGGTGTGTCAGAGTTCAGAAGTTATAATGAAAGCAGTCTGTTCTAATGTAATGTTAAGAATTTGTTTTTTGTGTAGTCATCAAAACGTCAAGATGGCTTATGGGCTCAGTGCCTGGTCTTGTTCTATCTCTCATTCCTATTAACAATCTGAGAGAGGGCATTACTGGATTTTCTGCTGTCATGAATGAGGATGATTTTGCATTCTTCTTCTAGCAGCTTGCCTTTTCTCACTACAGATAATGTGGAACAGTAGGCATAGGCAAAATTCAGTCACTGCTACCATAACTATTACCATACCTCTCAACTTCTAAGTAAAGCAGTTTTTAAACACTATTCTTACAAACTTAGATTACTGGAATAGCAGGTTTTGCATTAGCATACATTTTGCATGTCATTATATAGTGATCTCATTCCTCAATGATATGCCAGAAAACAACAATTTTTGTCAGAAACAGACCGGAAATGTGATTAAAACATCTGAACACTGCAAAAATCTGAATAGTTGAGAGGTATGCCTATTACAATACAATGAATGTTGATATAACAAATTATATGAAATTTGGGACTTCTTGTTTATGTCCTGGAGTGGTGAAGGGTTGACTTCATTTCCTGTGGTGCATTATACTACATTGCATTGCGTTACATTAAATTACATTTATTCATGTGCAGAAGGAAACAAGAAGCTTACATACTATATTCTTTTAATTGAATTTAACTTACTACCTTCCCTAATTCCTACCTTACCACTTACACTTTTTCCACTTCTCTATCTCCAGATGAATACACCTGTGGATTCCCTTTCAACCTTTTCATCTAGCTGATTATTCTGTGGAGTTGCAGTCCTCTCTATAAAAAGTCCTTTCTGAGATCCAGAAAATAGTTAGTCACTAAGATCTATCGTAAGTGTCCTCTCCTTTGCCCTATTTTCTTTACATTCAGCATGACTCATTTGCATATCCATGACATGATTTTAACAGTAACGTCATGTCCCTCCCTATCCTTACTTGTCTCAGGAGATTCTATCTCACCTGGTCCTCAGGTCATATTCACCTGGCCCCTTTTACACAGCCTGATGTCTTTTTCTTGTATATGACTTCCAGAACTACATGCAACACTCTTGGTGTGGTCTGACCGGGGCACTGCAGAATCTTTGCTCACAGAATCTATCCTCTGGAGGCTACACTCCAGAATTTTGATTGCTCTCATGTAAGGGTTCACAGATACGGTACCTTGAATGGGATTCTAACATGCTCAGACAGCAAAGAGTAGTTAGTCAAAAAAGTAAGATGCCCTCAGATACTGATGCCAGGGAGGTACACTGTCATGGTACCGTAATATTCCAGTTTAAATACATACAGCTATTGAGTAGTTATCCTTCATATTCCCTACAAAATGCTCTGCAATAACTGTATACTAGGATAATATGTTTTGTCATTGTTCCTGCAGGCAATCAGTGCTCACTCCTTTAGAGTCTGAATAGGCTTTCAATAAAACTACAAAGAACCATGGATTTGTTTACTGTCTTACAGTTTGTCAGTTAAAGAATCCTTCCATCTGAAGACAAAGGTTATTGAAAATAAGCAACTCACCTTCTCTCAGATCTCTGATCAAAAGTCTAATTTATATCATTTACAGTGACCGCTATTCATTAAAGATTAGTGATAAAACCTTCATGTGTGTGCATGCTTTTGCATGTAAATGCATGTGTGCGTATATGTGTTTGTATATGCATGCACTCATATGTGTGTGTATACATATGTTTTTCAAGTCAACTAAGTGCGTGTCATAATTCACTTAACTTGAAGAAATGTCATTCTTGCCTTTTATTTGTACTCCTTTAAGCATCTCATTTTGTTGAGACAAAACAAGCAAAAAATATAATACAGATGTTTGTATGATCTGCCCAATTAAACTATGACACGGCAAAAAAACATCCATACAATAATCCATGCATTGTTTTTTGAATCCACACTGGTCTTTAAAGCAATGCACTCAGACCAAAAGGCCATACTCCAGGACCCATAGACATAAGCTACCAGTGTTATTCTATTGAAGTCAGACTTCTTATTTTTTGTTTTAAGTCATACTATACAGAATTCTCCCAGGGAAACATTTTTCACTTTTCACTGACTTAAGCTAGCATTTTTTAAGAAAATGTTTTACTGCAGTCTGATGTTCCAGAGAGACATCTGAGTGGATGCAGATACCTTACCCTGCAATAGCCAGTCCCCAGGTGTGCTCTGTATGTACTATTCATTAAATTGTGGCTTTTGAAGTAGTCAGGTGGTAGTGGTGTGTTGCAGTTGTGGTTGTTAATTTATTCAGGTATTAGATTTTCATTTAGTAGGTGTGTGTTTAGAAGTGATATTGCTTTTGTGTTTACCTACCAAAATATAACCCTTTTTCAGTCCTTTTTGTTCATATCACCAAGCAGCCAGAAATATATAATGCAATTTTATGCTGTGCATTTTGCTTCTTAGACACAATTTTGTGGCAAGGGTTATTGCTTCGAAAGATCCAATTTGATTAGCATACTAACATTATGAAAATAAACATTATGAGAATACTGAAAATAATAAAGTTGTACAGTCAAGACATTAGTTTAATGCTTTAATAAAAGTTTAACTACTTCTAATATATAGACATGATCCGTCAGTTATTGTTGAAGAAGAAAGCTTTGAACTTTCAATGATCTGTTTCCTTTGCCTTGAAAATAGTGTTTGATTCCTTCTACTTTCATTTGTTTATTGTGTGGTTGAGCAAGTCACTTCATTAGGCATTGCAAATGAGGTGCAACTGAAAAGGAGCATTGTGTCCAGTAGACCTTTTCAGTCAATAAACAGGCAAAATAAAACATGTCACTGTAAAGTTTTATAGTACTATATATATTTTGCAGTATCCCTTGTTTTTGTTTCACAAGGGCATTACTCATCAAATAGTTGCAATTCTGTTGTGATACTGCAAATGTTGTCGACTTGCAATATTTATAAATAAATATCTTTTTGAGATAATCAGCAGATAGCTTAATTATTATTCACTGAATCTTGCAGAAAATAATCTAAGAGTGAAATTATATTAATTTCTTCTTTATTAGGAAAATCTGTGTATGGAAATTTATTAAATGCTGACATTTAACTTTTGTATCTTCACATACTGTTTAATCATGGAAGTACTTTTCATTAACTGGACAAAGCACTTGCCCAGAGAAACTACTGTGTTTAATATACTGACCCATAAAACCAGCAAGATCTGCCAAAGATGATGACTGCAATGCAATGAAGAAATTGAGGCAGGAAAGTGACAAAATACATAGTTGATTCGATAGTGCTAGTGCTGGGGTAATAACACCAACATGATTGACGTGCATTGTACTAAAAGAAACATAGTTAAAGCCAGTAAGAAACTAACTTCAACATAATGTTGCAAAGGTTCCTCAATAGAATCCATTTAATATGGCTTTTCAAAAGTATGTCTATGTGACTGCCAGCCATAGTAACATAACCAGTAGATTTTATGTGCAAAGTAAATTGGCAGATACTTGCCATTGTGTGACACTGATCAAATCCCTTTGCCTCTCTGCACTTCAGTTCACCCATCAGAATGAAAAGGAAAGAAAAGTAAGCTATTCATCTACAGAAAATTTAAATGTATGTGCTTTTAAAAGAGACCATGGATTGTGTTAATTGATTGGGCTGATATAAAACAAATCTGTTCATAGGCTATAACGTTTTTTGTGTGTGTGTTATTCAGTAAAATGGGGAAAAACAGAGCTGCAGAATAAGTCATAACAAACTGCTTCTACAGTCTGAATAGGACAGTTCAATGAATTCCACATCAGAATTTGTACAAATCTTGAGTCAAGTATTAATACAGCTGAACACATCAACAGTCAACGTTTTTTCTCCTTTGCTTTCTTGTCTTCAGTAAGGCATACAAGCAGCATAATTTTTGAAAATGGTACTTACACTGGAAGAATGTATAACTTATATTTCTAAATGTGCAGGTCGATGTTCGTGGATATAACTAGGATAGATGAAAATGTCTGGACTGTTGCTACCAATGAAGCAAGATTGTCCAAGGAGCACTGAAATTAAATAGTTTTAGAGTGCCAGAAACTCTTTCTGTGACATACTACCAAAAAAAAAAAAAAACAGCGGGCAGGATTCACAAAGCCTCCGTGTAAGAGATACAAGGCTTACACGGAGGCTGCAGTTAAACAGTGTGACGTCAGCATGTCATGCATATGCATGAGGGCATGCTGAATCACACCTAAGGCTAACACGGTCCATGGAAGACAGTAGGGGGCGTGTCCATAGGCCGAGCCCTGCAAGTGGACACGCCCCCAGAAGAGTAAAAGTGCCCAAAGTAAACACCCACGACAGAGTCCATGGAAATGTGAATAAACACAACACAACACATGCCCCCACAGACTATGAACATAAAATATATAAATGAACATGTTATATATTTTTTTTAAATTGTAAAGATGTTTGCCCGTGAGTGCGCTTGTTTGCTGGTGCCGTAGCTCAGCCACAGTTAGCAGTAAGTGGTAAAGCATATAAGAACTAACTATGCAAAGTAAGCCAAAAAGCAATAGCGATAGAGATGTCGGCTGAAGAGCAGGCAGTCATGGTTCGAGCCGCCACAACATCAATTTTTATTTTTAGTGAAATAAGCACGAAACAAGTACCTGACATATATGTACACATATAAAATTATATTTTATGTAAAATGTAATGAAATAGGCCATTTATTCTGAAGAAATATGAGATAACAAAATAAGAAAAAATGCCAGATGTGCCTAGAGCTGAGCTACATTTTAACAAGGTGAGTGCATCTGCCCATGGGTGACCAGTGGTTTAACAGATGTAAAATGAGTGCCCGAAGGTGAGCAGTGGTTTAACACGCTGAAACTGTGTGCCCCTAGCTGAGCTGAGCATAATATGTGTGCTGACAGCCAAATGAAGTTTAAACCAGCGTAACCCATTTGCGCGGAGCTGCGCACCGCGCCAACAAGCTAACCGCCGGGCAACGTTAAGCAAGCTGTGACAAAACTGCCTTTACACAGACACACCCCCTAGCCTGTCTAGACAGTCATAAAATATAAAAAGCAGTGGCCAGGTTCAAACCCAGGATACCATGCACCATAGTCAAGGTACTGAACCACTAAACCATGACAGCTGTACTTAGAAATGCAGTAATAGCAAATATATAGAAATGAATAGAAAGTGGAGCATGACAAAGCAGGTTTTGTGAAGTTGATACAATTCCAAAATGGCCAATCACAGATAAGTGCGGGAAAAATGGCATATATAAGCCCCATAGGTGGGAATACACAGCATAAACGATTGTAGAACTAACTTGCAGCCAGAATGTCAGGAGTAGGTGAGGGTAGTTGCTTTCGAGCACAGAGGTGGGGCATTGAGGAGTCCAGATATATGGTCTGGCTCATAGTCCACAATCATGAGGCCCAACTCATGCAGGGCCAGGTCCTATAGGGAGCATATAGGGCTGAGGCGTGGGACCGGTTGGCTCATGATCTCACCAGTGCCACAGGGATTCCAAGGACTGGTGAGCAGGTCCATCACCACCATGTGGACCTGAAGAGACGTAAGCAGGACCAATTGAACCTTTGGATCCAGGAGGCCCGGCAAATGCCCAACGCCCCACTACTGAGTAAGTTGCATTTAATTATGTATGTAAGAAATTAAACTAGCTGATATTATGGAGATGTGTATTCCAATATTACTTCATTTATATTACAGCTGCAGGTGTCCGTTCTGCGAACCGCGATAGGCTGGTGCGGTTGCGCCACCAGGCAGGTCAGTAATCCTCTCCCAGTAACTGTAAAGAAATATAAAAGTATGACAGTTAGCAAAAGAGTGCAGTGTAGTCACTAAGTAATAAAATGTGCAAGTAACAGTGTAAGAGTGTTTGCAAGTATTGCTTGATTACAAAAGTGTATTGCAGTCTGTAATCCAAACAGAAAAATGAAAATGTCTGAAATAAAGTCTGAAATAAAGATGCCCCACCTGTAATATAATAGTACACAACCTGCAGCAGGCTGAAAAGTACAGCTGCAGAAGATGAGCAAATCACATGTGTGAAATATATCCCTGTTGAAATACTGAAACATGACAGAAGTGAGACTGCTGGAAAGGATTGTAATAACTACAGGTAAAACAAGTCAATAAAGCCTAGAAGTAAGTACCATCCGAATAGTAAAATGAAAACAAGTGAGAGAGTGTGAGAAAGAGTTAGGAATTCACCAATAAAGTAGTAATAACCCTTGAATAAAGTATACTGCAGTCAGTACAGAATGAAATGAATGTGACAAGCAGAACCAAACAGTGAAATGTGTTCAAAGTGTTGCTGCAGCTGGAATGTATATCCCAAAATCTGGATATGTTGCTCTCAGTCTGCAATATGCAGATAGTATGATTGTCTGAAATACCAAACATCCACAGTTGTCTATAGCTATATAAAGCAAATGGCAGGATGATGTAGCTGAACAAAGCCAGATATGAACGTGTATGAATAACAATAAAATGTATATTGATGTAGCAGTAACAGTCCTATCACCAAATGGAAGTAGTTATCATATAGGAAACTGTAGTTGGAACAGTAGTGTGTATATCTCTGCAGCTATTAGAAATGTACAGCATATGTATTGGTATTCGAAGGTGTTAATAATATTTTCTTCACCCCACCCTATAACCACATATAATCCATTCCACGTGAAATTGGTATGTGCAATCACAATTAACACCTCTGGACATTTGTCCTGTTGGGTTATAAATATTTGCATGTACGTTGATGCATCTGCCCTGTTCATACATCCAAACCTGATGGCCTGTTGCCATCAATCAACCCTGCATGTTGTTGGACTGTGTATTGCTGTTCAAATTATGCATGTGTTATGCTCGCTGTTCAATGGTGTGAATATCTGGGTGTTTGGTTAATGGTAATACTAATGCATGCTGTTACAACTAATTGCGAATGGTATTGTATGGTACTAACCCAAACTGTCATGACATAATGCAAAACATAGGATGACAGGGAAGGCGGGTTCCAGCGGACCTCCCTCTCCCACTTCAGCTGGTGAGTGCACCTGGCACTAGTGCCCAGTCAGGACCCTCCTCCGGTGGCCCTGTGCCACCTGCGGGTGGCAGCGCTGCAGGGGATGGGGCCCGTCCCCCCTCTGCAAGTGTGGCCGGAGGAGAACCACCACTCACCCTCCGTAGCATCCGGACTGTGGTGCGTAGGGAGATCCGGGACTCTGTTCTTGGGCCCCTATGCCAGCTTGAGGCACAGGTGGCACAACTTACGGGCATGCCTGTTGCCCAGCCTACACAGCCCCCAGAAAAGCCCCATCCTGGGCAGTGAAGGAACAGTGGCAACTGCCCATGGGTGGGGATATCAGTTCCACTGTTGCCATCTGTGGGCTCATAGGCTCTGGATATCCAAACATCTGCCCCATCAATTGTGTAACCCCCCCACACGTGTCATACACCGCCCCTGTATGCGTCTTGTTTGTCTTGTCTGTTGACCTACCCAACCTACCTCCCCAGCTATACCGACTTCCTTTACCTGACATACCACTCTCACCTGAAAAAAAAAAAGGGCACTCTGTACCCACAAAAAAATTATGCCCCATACATAGCTGCCCATTCTGCACACATGTCTGCTGGACATGGAAACTATCAATTACAATTGGCTGTACAACAAGTATTATTGTTGTCCTGACACCTCTCTCAGGGGTGGAAGGTTTCAAATGTCACACCAGATTACAAACATATGCACAGCTGTTGCTGATGAAGAAATGGGCAGCTATGGGCCTTACCTACATCCCTCCTGCAACACCCAAGCTTGTTTCCCTACTGTCTTACCCTCTTTGTGACCCTTTTTCACCACTTTCCTGTCTCCCCATTTTCATTTCTTTCAAAGAAAATAGCGCGGGTGTGCGCCAGAGTAAGCACTGTTAAGCGGTTGTAAGCGGGTGTGCGCGGAGCTGAACACCAGTGCGCATGTGGGAGCTCAACGCAAACCAGCGCTAACCCGGTTACAACTGCTTAAAAGTGCCTTAGTCACTCTGATTGACAGGTCCTGTAGTCAGTTCAAAAGCAAAATAAAATCCCACTGTCAGTCCCGAACCCAGGACCTTGGAAACAGTAGTCTGCATGACCTACCACTAAGCCATGACTGTTATACAAGAACAGTGTGCTAAAATAAATATATCATGTAATAGTAGGAATGAATGTAAAGGGAATATAGGATGTGTGGTACACAAAGCATGTCATGTATACTTACTGTCAAATCTAGTGGATTTCTATAATAGTAGTGTGTGAACAGAAACAGCCATGCTAGTTGGTAGCTAGTAGGAAATAATGTCAGTTAATGTACATATATAAATGTATGTATATTTATATATATATATATATATATATATATATATATATATATATATATATATATATATATAGTTGTAGGTGTCAGTGTGCATACACACTTAGTACAGGAAACAGGAGAGAGGAATGGAGAAATGTGAATCTAAAGCACAGCCTGAATCATGAGAGAGATACTAACCTTTACACTCACAGAACAGTGTCCACAGCAAACCAACATGGTCCCCGCCCTTACAATCTGAAAGGGCAACGTCTATCTCACATACCCTTTTATAGCACTGTCCTGAAATCACAGTGAGAACCGCAATCAGTACACAACTGGCTGCATGCAATTAGCAAATGCTGGCTTACAATTGGTGCAGAGGCCATCACATGGACTTATGCAGATACCTACAAAAGCATCCTGTACTCACACTCCACACATGCAATACTTTCATTGCACTGTCTGGAGGTAGACACAGAGAGAGAGAGAGAGAGAAAGAAAAAAAAAAAAAAGAAAGTAAGAACACAAACAACAACACACGTTACACAAACTAAGTTGAAGCTGTCAGCATTGTCAGTACCAAGCTGGGCTAGCAGCAGCAGGAAGCTGTAGTAACGGTAACGCAACCAGCTCTGACAAACACAGGTAATGTAAAGTAACAAGTTAATAGTCTACATACTGTGAACCCTCCATATGTGTCATAGGTCTGTATCTATAGGTATGTCCATGTGATATGTTGTGTGCACGTAGTTCCACTCAAAGGGGATGACTATAGATTACATGTCATTCAGTGTTAGGCCATGATCCTAGCACCAGTTGTCCGTTTCAGTGAGGCCTGTCTGTAGGATGTGTGTGTCAGCTGGTGTAACGACTATGGCGCTTAGTTCGCAGTCATCTGGGAACTTTCTCATCCACAACCCGCACATGTTTGCTTTCACATCTGAGAAGTAAATGCCAAACAAGAGGGGTCCTTGGACAGAGCCCTGTGGGATACCACATGTGACTGGCATTGAGTCTGACATGGCTCCCGCAATATCGATATTATGGATTCTGTATGTCAACCAGTGTGCAACCCATCATGTGACATATGTAGTAACATGTAAGCTAATGAGCTTGTCTATGATGCCTGAGTTGAGTACTGTGTTGAAGGCCTTAGGCAAGTCCAGGTAGGCTGTATGGACTGCGTTGCCCTCATCAATGGCTGTAGTGACTGTTTTGAAAGGTCAACCAGGTTCAAAAGGCAGGATCAGCCCATCACAAAGGCAAACTGGGTGGGATCAAGTGTCTGCAGGTACCCAATATCGCTGTATATGCGTCCCATACTGAATCATTCCATAGCTTTGCAGACCAGGCTGGTTAAGCTTATGGGGCGGTAGTTCCCAGGGTCAGTAGAGGTGCCTCCTTAGTGGAGTGGGACCACTGTTGCTGTATGCCAGTGTTCAGGTACATATCCTGTAGTACGGCCAAGGTTAAATATCAGTCTTATATGCGGTTGTATGTCCTCTTGGAGTTCACGTAGCACACATCCAGAGATACCATCAGGTCACATTGATGCTGTGTGTTCTGCTTTGCTGAGGGCCCTCACCTGGACATGTGAGATGATAGGGAGGTTACATTCAGCTGTGATAAGTATTTCTAAGTGTGGGGGAGAAGGAGGGGGGATACGTGCACCGAACCTGTCTGCAAGAATGTTGCCAATATCTGTGTGTTCAGTGAATGTTAAGTAGGTGTTTGGTCCATATGTCTAACATAACTGAAGAAGGCCTTGTGGTTATCTATAGTGTTTGTGGTCATTACACTCCCTGAGTAGGCCGTGGATGTTGTTATGAGAGACCGTAGCTTATTACCAGTGCTGACCACAGATGGCTTCCCTTTATGTGAATCTGCTCTGTCCTGCAGTAGCTTCCTTCTATCGTTATACAATCTGCCTTTGGCTGGGGTCCACCAGACAGGATGCCTAACCTTTGTGCATAGGGTCTGGGTTAGAAATGTGTGTGCATGTTCTATGCATTCTTTGGGATGTTCGTGGGAAGCATCCGCAAAGGGGTCAGCAATCTGGGTTGTGGCTTCCACTGGCCCAGTGGGCTGCATGGATACCATGTCAGTCCTAACAAGTGAATATCTGTCTAATCACATATATATCAAAGTAGTCTACTGTGCTGTTGGTGGTGGTGGTGGGATATGTATATCCAGGCCGAGTAATTTGCATCCAGATCACACTAGTGGATGGCGTTCCACATGCAGTACCTTGGTATGAACCCTCAGACTGAGGTTGTGCATTGGACTTGTCTCAGTGTGCTGACTGATGGGACATGCTACTATGTTGTATGGAATGTGGCAGGTATTGTTGCACAGGTGTTGGCTGAGCACTGATATCTGGCCATGTACTTGTGTATTCACCAAGAGACACACACGTGCTACATATGGGAGTAGTAGTATATCACTACAGTTGAGTATCATGTATAGTATGTGTGCCATATATTGCTGACATAGTCTGCTGATATCCTGTTTGTGTTCTCTTCCAGGGACATGGTGCATCAGCAAAATCCTGCCTACTCTGCTGCAGAAGATGAAGAGATACACCAGAGCCTGGTGTGGGATTATGACATACTATTTTCCCACACCAGCCAGAATCAGCAGGAGAGGGCTGCACTGTGGCAAGACCTTGTCCGTAGGGTAAATGACATTGGCACGCATAATAGGACATATGAGCAGGTACGACATCACTGCAGTGATTTAATCAGAAATGTCCATCAGCATGCGTCGGATATCCACAGGCAACAGGTCACCACAGGAGGTGGGGTAGCCACACATCCCCCCCTCACCAGACTGGAGGGGCTACTCCTAAGTGTTGTGGCTCCAGCCCCGGAACATCAACAGCAACACACCTGCATCATGATGGAGGCTGGATCCACACAGCAACACGACATGGAGCGTGCAGGTAATATGCCATATGTACACTTGACTGTTCTGTACACTGTTAATTTATGCATGTGTAAGGTGTGTCCGTGGTATGTAGCTGTCAACATAGTATGTAATTGTGCAGGTGTGATATTGCCAATATCAGCAGCTGACATGTGAAAGGCAACTGGTGTACTACTGCACTGTATCATACGCAGTATCAATGGCACAGTTGTGCCCACTGACATTAATCTCCTCATTTCTGCAGGTCCCTCCAGTGTTACAGCAAGGCAGCCCATCCATGCTGGTGAGTGTGTTTTAACAATACCTATAATAGTCCTGATAGTGCTAGTAATACTGGTGTAACTCAGCAGTGCTCTGTGTGTATACTGCGGGGTGTGCATGTGTGCCTGTGTCCACGTGTGCATGTGTGCCTGTGTCCACGTGTGCATGTGTGCATGTGTGCATGTGTGCCTGTGTCCACGTGTGCATGTGTGCATGTGTGCCTGTGTCCATGTGTGCATGTGTGCATGTGTGCAGGACTATAATAGTCCTGATAGTGCTAGTAATACTAGTGTAACTCAGTAGTGCTCTGTGTGTATACTGCGGAATGTGCATGTGTGCATGTGTGCATGTGTGCATGTGTGCCTGTGTCCACGTGTGCATGTGTGCATGTGTGCCTGTGTCCACGTGTGCATGTGTGCATGTGTGCATGTGTGCCTGTGTCCACATGTGCATGTGTGCATGTGTGCCTGTGTCCATGTGTGCATGTGTGCATGTGTCCACGTGTGCATGTGTGCATTAGTGCATCACTGGTAACATTGTGTAGACATTGTAAACTGTGTTTCCTGTCTTCCTTCCACAGGTTCTGGTGCTGCTCTGGTGTCCTGCAGCAGGGAACCTGAATCTGGTGCCACAGGTACTGATAATGATGATATCTGTGTAATGGCACAGGAAGGTGTGTCAGGGTCCATCACTGGTCAGCCAATTGACAGTACACAGCTGTCAACCCCATCATTGCGCACAGTCATCCTGCCAGTACATCCAATGTCACCATTGTCCCTAGGTGATGGACAGGATACAGTGGACATTGACCAGGGTAATGTGGTATCTGTGGCACATGCTTCCCCACACAGCAGCCATGAGCAGGGTCCTGCGATGGTACCACACAGACAGTTGCCCATGGGTTCTCGTGGGAGCATCCATGGGCGTACTGCCTCTGGCAGACGTGCCCAAAGAGGTCTGTCAACCTCAGCTATGTTTCGGGCTGTCATGCAGGCACAGTCGCATATGGAAAGGTACACCAGACAGGGTCTGAGGGAGCTGAGAGCATGTCGCACAGCCATGACTGACAGTATGTGTGACATCGCGGATGCTATCCGTAATTTCATCGATGTCATAGACAGACGTTGTGGGGACATATTACAGCAGTTCCACAACCACATGTCCATGAGCCAGGGCAATGGTGGACGGTTGTGGCGTCGACTTGGCCGTATGCCAGCAACAGCAGCAGCTGGCAGTCGGTGCGGATGACAACAGGCCCGTAGATGCCCCCATAGTGCCAGCAGCAGCCCCAGCAGTGCTGGGTCTGTGCTGTCATCAGAACGCCCCAGGAGACCACGTGCACGTGGCACTGGACAGTCCCAACAGGGACCTGTGTCCAGTCAACACACTCCCGCTTCTGATGACAGCACCCAGTCTGGCTTAGTACCGAATACGGTCCATTGCACCCCTGCCAGGCACAGGTACCGTGTCCATGCCCACAGACACTGATCTGTATGACCTGCCAGGTGCAGTCTGTGGCTGTCCACAAACTCCAGTATATGGCAGCCATGAGGTTGAACTGTGTGCATGCATACACACATGCAAAATGTTAACACCTAGGGCTACCACATACATGCACACACTTCACCAACAGTGCCCCACCCTGTACTGCTGTCCCTCACCAACACACATACACACACATGTCAATTGGTGGCATCAGTGGCAGACTCAGGCATACCTAATTCACACCCTGTGCATATGATGAAACTGTGCCACCTCCTGCAATCTCCAACATCAGTGCAGGAACAGGTAGACACGTTGCTGATGCACAGGGTGACTACATAGAAGTGTATTACTAGTATCATGTTGGTAACAGTACAGTGTGCTGATATGACTGTGCGCATATCCCAGCATGCCTGATGCAGTAACTGTATGACTGTCCTGAATTGTTATCTACACCCATAGTAAGTACCATAGTGTAACAGCTGCACATTATTGCATACCGGTGGTAAGGATGTCAACAGATAGCCACATACATAGGTAGCACAGGGGAGAAGCTAATGCAAGTAGTGATACGAGATGATGGACATTTACAGTAATGGTGGCATGTTGCCCACAACGACTATGCAATGTGGATATTTGCGCTTGTTGATATGTGTGCAGTACCAATGTAATACAAATCACAATTAACTATGACATAATATCAGTTCTACCATGGACATCTGAGCTGTGCATTCCTGGGTACATGTTGATAGTGCCTACATATTTGCACTGTTACCTACTGTAAGTGTTACCCCTTCTTTGTTGTACAATGGACTACTTCCAGCCCTGCTTACTGTAGCTTTGTTTGCATGCAGGTTTGCTTGGGGTTCCCTGGAACACTGCTTCCACCGGCAATGCAGAGTTACAGAGCTTCTGTGGACTCCTAGTGACATCTGCATAGCGTACTATACGTATGCCAATTTTCCACATGACAGAACGTCACTGTCTGTCCTGTTCACATGTACGTTGCCTGTGACACATTGCACATGACTTACTTGGCATTTATCCACATGTGCAGTCATATATGCCAGTGCTATGAAATCAGTAGCAGTACACCCACACATACTCACCTTCAGTATGTTGTTCCCCATTGGCCCTATGTGTTGGTAATCACCATGGCAATCACACTACTATGGTAGCATGTGCAAAGTTAACCTGAGAATCACCTCTATGGTCCAGTGGTGGTTTATGTGAGTCATGTGGCAATGTCACAGCTGCCACATGTATGCAGTCAACCCTCTCCCCTGGCCAGGAATGTACAACACATGTGTGGGATGCCACCACATAGCCAATCTGAGGACTGAGCACACTGAACCCAGTACTGCCATACTCTGTCAGGTGGCATGACATACTACAGTGACTACAATACCAGTCTGACATAGACCCGCACTGACAGCAATCCGAACACACTGGGGCATACTTGGAGACTCAGAATAGCATGCTGCCTGAGCATCACACAACTCTGCAGCTGGCAAACAGGCATACGTTATGTCGGAACAGAGCACATGCCACACATGGCACACACATCCCGTGTGCCACACACTCACAGCCTGTAGGGCTACACAACACACCTGCTACAGATGTGTCAGGTACCTCTCTTGGCTGCTGCAGTGGGGTCCCACTCAACAGGCTGTACATGGTGAAGGTCACAGTGATATGCCTGTGGGGCGCTATGGTCCAACACAAAACACATGCATACAGGTCAGTCAGAGGCATGGACACATATGACTCAGTCATTGGCCATGCCACTATGGATGACCTGAGACATACCTCCCTGGACTACATGATAGGGAACATAGAAGAGATCTCTCAGCATGTGGCACGGGCCAGTATGAGTCTTATCTTGGTTGCCATCATACCCTCACCAGGTATGCTACCACAATATGTAGGAAGGGTGTTCTATGTCTACATTCTGCTCAATCTCCAATGTCATTCATAGGGTATCCAATGGCTGTCAACGTGTGCTTACATGCTAGGGAGGCCACAATGATTTGTGAGGGGCAGCTTGCACGTGACACCCATGGGCCAGTGTATATTGGCAAAGCCCCTTGATACACACATATTGCCTTTTGCTGCAGGACACGGATTACATAGCCACCTCCGTGGGTGTCACACAGGATAGGACACTAACAGTGATGCTACACAACACCAGCAGTGTACACAGCAAGATGCATGCACTGGACACTGTCCTCAGCACGGTGAACTGCAATATCTGTGCAGTAATAGAGTCCTGATTCATGGCTCCCAGGTGCAACCCATCACTGCCAGGTTATACCGCATACCATGCCTGTCGTCCCCTACACATGTAACACACATGGACAGGGGGGGTGGTATCTCAAGGCACCACAGATACACACACCTCCAGGTTGTTGGCACAGCACAAAACATCAGGGCCTATCCATGAGCAGCTAACAGTGTGTTGGACTGCCTTCTGGTTCATAGCCTGGCACACACAACCCTCCCATACACAGGAAACTCACCTATCCTCCCTAACAACACTGGCAATATGACAGTCTCAGGAAATGTCTTTATATGGCTGGACTGCATCCAGCCAAACATTGTGCATGAGCATTACTGTAGCTACAACACACTAGCTGAAAGGTTCCCAGCATGTAGTCACTGAATTGCAGTGGAACAACATGTTACCACTCCCAAAGTGGGAACATGCAGCACCTGTTCATCGACTACATGTAGACTATATGGCCCAGACCAGATGTGTATCCCCTGCTGTAGGTATTATACCATATACAACCCACACTGTATAGACACATACCGCGTGCGGCCCCTGCACAGTAAGACACAGTCATATTGTTATGCATTGCGAATACCATTTATCCACTTGAGGCACGTGTCAGACATGGTAACTACTGAAGGTCCCAGGTATATATGTGTATGTGTCACACATATACATCATGTGTGCATTGCCATTGCTGGTTTAGGCAATGGCATGCATTGTTATGAACAACAACCCACACATGGTCATATTGTGTGACACAACCACACGTGGCAGTTGTGGGTTTCCAAAACATACCTATCTGTGCTCTGACAGTGGTAATAGACCCAGTAGTGGAGCGCACTATTGGCATTACTGGGCAAGTAGCCCTGTTTGGCTGTACTGATAATGTGGTGACATCCCCTGTGTTTACTGGGGGAATATGCAGCATCTGGTGTATTGTAGTATTTGCCAAAAGGATCTGTTCTCTCACACTTGCAATTACACACCCACACACACACACACACTTGCCATTTGCAGGCTTCATACCCCTACCTAACTATGTCACGACACGTGAGAGAGACACATTAGCAAAACGCACTATTCGGATTACTAGGAAGTTCTTTTTCTCCAGCTGTACTTATAGGGTGCTGACATCATCAGTGTTTGGAAAGGGTAATGTGCATCATGTAGTGTGTTCTCCTGATTGCCAAAAAGCACATGCCTGTCATACAGAAATGCACACACACAAACTCCCCTCATCCAAACACACACACACGTGCCATTTACAGGTTTCAAACCCCTATCTAACTATGTTATGACACTTGAGAAATACGCATTAGCAGAATGCGCTATTCAGATTACTGGGAGGTTTTCCTTCTCCAGCTGTACTTATAGGGTGCTGACATCATCAGTGCTTAGATAGAGGAATGTGCATCCTGTAGAGTGTTTTCCCAGTTGCCAAAAGGGGGATTTCTCTAACACAGACTTGCACACACACTAACCCCACTCCACACACACTGGGCAGTTGCCGGATTCCAACACCTACCTAACTATGTTATGACACTCATGACAGACGCATTAGCAGAGTGCACTATTCGCATTAATGGGAAGCTTCCCTTCTCCTGCTGTACTTATAGGGTGCTGACATCATCAGTGCTTAGATAGGGGAATGTGCATCCTGTAGAGTGTTTTCACAGTTGCCAAAAGGGACATTTCTGTCACACAGACTTGCACACACACTGGGCAGTTGCAGAATTCAAACCCCTACCTAACTATGTTATGACACTCGTGACAGATGCATTAGCGGAGTGCGCTATTCGCATTACTGGGAGGTTTTTTTTCTCCTGCTGTAATTATAGGGTGCTGACATCATCAGTGCTTAGATAGGGGAATGTGTATCCTGTAGAGTGTTTTCCCAGTTGCCAAAAGGGACATTTCCCTCACACAGACTTGCACACACACTAAACCCCCTCCACACACACTGGGCAGTTGCAGGATTCAAACCCCCTATCTAACTATGTTATGACACTCGTGACAGATGCATTAGCAGAGCTCGCTATTCGCATTACTGAGAGGTTTCCCTTCTCCTGCTGTACTTATAGGGTGCTGACATCATCAGTGCTTAGCTAGGGGAATGTGCATCCTGTAGAGTGTTTTCCCAGTTGCCAAAAGGGACACTTCCCTCACACAGCCTTGCACACACATCAACCCCACTCACATACACAATGAGCATTTACATGGTTCAAACTCCTAACTAACTATATTATAGCACTTGAGGGAGACGCATTAGCAGAGTGCACTATCCGAATTACTGGGTATCTGTTCTGCACCTGCAGTATTTATAAGGTGCTGACATCTTTATTTATACAGAGGTATGTACATCTAGTACTACCTGTCAGGTGGGGGATAGCATATATATGCATTTGCAGCCACCTACTTTAGGGTCAGATATGCACATCGCACTGGCAGGTTATGTTCTATACGATGCTTCGTGACCACAGGACCTGTAACACACAACACAACCAGTCCAGAACACCACTCCCACATCCAGGACACACACTTTGCTTCCCTGGGAACAGTGCCGGGATATGCAGGTGTTCACATACACCATTCCAGTTGTTAACATCAGGTACAGGCATATTGTGTGTGGGAAGTACTCTGGCCTCTACAACTTTACCCTACAGCCACTAAAATGTGTGGGTCCATGTGCTATGGCAGAACCACTCACCACAGCCACATGGGGGAATACATATTGCACCTGTCCATCTGCAACATGGGTACTCACTGTTCCACACCAGAGGTAGACCACCATTGTTGATATCTGACCATACCCTCCTTTCCCTGGACATCCATATCCCATCCCCGCCCCCAGGCAAAGTTGTCACTGCAAACAAACTGTATTTAGCACAAGCAGACTCTACACTTGTGAAGACTGGGGTGGACGACTTCAAAGGACCCATGCTGGGGGACTATACTGGCCACTCTGCATAATCCTTTACAATTGCATTCTATGAGCATGTGTATGGTTTGCATTGATCATGCTATCCCACATATACCCATGACTGCTCCACAACAGGACACCTGTCAGGTGTACACCAGCCATATATGAGCCGTCCAACAGACAGAGTGAGCTAATACATTGCAGAGCTGTAGCCCACAGAGGGAGGACATCTGTGAACAGTACCAGCATGACACTTCAATCCCACATAACCATCACAACAAAGTGTTGACAGTGGAATTGTCCAGAAAATGCAGATAGGGCTCCCCTCAGTCTGTTATTGATGCCCACTTACTGTTAGAGGTCCTCAGCAACCCTCTTCCAGCACACACCAACAACATGGATGTGGCTTAACACATTCAAACCCTGGGATCTCCACTGTGTCCCTGCTTGACAGAGGCACAGCACATTAGCCTCACACGTTGCCTTATGTGACCTACTTTACAGTGGCACAGTAGCCTACTGTACTGGGGATGCAGATGCCAAGCACACTCTGGCTAAGCTGTCATTCCCTAGGGCAAACAGCCTAGTATTGACCTCTACACCCATATGTTTAATTGTCAGATGCACAATATTTGTTGCTGTTAGACTGTTTGCAGGTCTTTATTGCCATAGCATTCCCTGTTCCTATGAACAACTTGTGTATCTGTGGAAGATGTTTGAATATGAGGGCGATCCACTATATAACTTATGTCTCTGTAGTCATTTACTGTGTGCACTGGGCAGATTGCTGTGTTGTGGTTGGTTCCTGGAATGACACGTACAAATACCAGATATGTGTGGCCAACTGCTAAACGGACATATGGCCTAAGTGTGTGAGCATGCCCAGTTCAGCCTTTCCATGGCATGTTGTCTGACATATGCCTCATTTATCAAAGTGTGCGAGCATGCCCAGTGTGAGCTTTCCATATGTTGAACTCTGCAGTCCACCACATATTTGGGTGAGTGTGAACTTCAACAATATCTCAGGTTTAAGGTTGTGTGTTGGGTGTCATGTTGTGCACTTACTGGCCAACTGCTTCGTGTCTGACCACAACAGGGATTATACTGTGCCTGCAGGGATTGCATGGGATACTTTGCATACAGTTGTCAACATTCTTTCATATTGACCTAACACTGTAGTACCGTATAGTGTACTGGTTCAGTACTTTCACTGTGGTGGACAGTATCCTGGGCTTTAGTCCTATCACTGCTTGACATCTTCATAGTGAGCACAACAGACTGTGTAGGGGCCAGTTGTGCACATATGATCATGTTGCATTATGTTCAAATATGGACTACCTACACCAGGCTTGTCCAGCATTGGTAGTGTATTCCACAACATAGGTGGACATTGGCAAACACTGGCGATGTTCCCTAGGCCATTTCTGATGCTAGTCAGAGAGTGTGTTTGTCCTTCGACACACATTGTAACTGGAGTTTGCCATGACATATGTCATGGTTAGTATACTGTGCCTCCGTCTACCTGTGACATAACAGTGATACCCAGGGTAAACCTACCATCTCCCATCCACTCATCAGGATTCCTCTTGAGGGGTGTTGATAGGTGACTCTCTGGCTAACCTGTACTGGGAGTTTACTCAAGAGTGGGGGTGGCTTCTGTGTTATGGATCATTCAGTACAGCTTGTCCTATGTATGTCAGTGCTGGGGTTCAGGTCTCTCATGTGCATAGCTCACTGCCATTCAGATTGTACAAGGTGCAGCATGTTCATTGATTCCAGCTTGGACATGGCTTCATACATCAGGCACACCTTGCCTCTGGGTGGGCAGTATGGCAGTGTGTGGAGCTGCAGTTTCTTTCATCAGGCAACACATGGCATCTGTTCATGCTCTTTGCTACTCCTGGTGAGGTACTGTTGTGGACTTTACACTTGATGGAGGTGTCTGCTGAGGTACATCCCACAGGGGCTATTGTAGTCAATTGTGATGCTGATGAAGGATGACTGTAGAGCCACAGTGACCTCCCCTTATCTAGCTCTGACAACCTTCATGATTGGGTGAGTATATGGTATGTTTCTGTGAACACTACAGCCACATGTTTGTCCAATGCAGGATATCTATCACCTTGTGTCCCCAGGTCTCTCATTACATGGTAGGTACGTAATGGGTTAACACCTGTGTGGTAATTGGTGGGCACTTACTGTATATCCACGGTGGTTGTCTATACACATTTCTGCAATTAGCTTGCTGATATGGCTATGGCACCAGTTGTCTGTTTCTATGTGGCCCTTTTGTGGGTTGCTTGTGTCAGCTGGGGGTCAGATATGGTGGGCAGTTTGTACTCCTCTGCATACATGTTCAGTCACAGTCCTTCCATGTTGGCCTGTACCTATGGGACATATAGGAGGTCCAAGCCTTGTGGGATGCCACTTATATCTGGTTTGTAGTCTGACATGGATGCAGCATGTCTGACCATGTCAGTTCTGTCCTTGGTCTGGTTTGCAACCCCTCTACTGACATAGGGGTTTATATTTAAGCTGGTGAACATATCCATACTGAACACGTAGGGTATTGTCTGGAAGCATTTGCATGGTCCAGCTACGCTGTGTGGACCACATTGCCCTTATCGATGACCTTAATGACTGTTTCAAATGGGTCAAACATGTGTAGGGGCAGGATCTGCACTTACAACAGCCACACTGGGTAGGGTCCGGTGTCAGTAGGTCCCCAATAGCTTTATGTCTGCGGTACATGCTGATCCTTTCCATAGCTGTGCAGACCAAGCTTGTCAGGATCCTTCGGTGGTAGTTTGCTATATCCATTCAGGCAACACCTTTGTTGTGAAGGACCACTGTTGTTGTACACTGCTCTTTGAGTACATATCCTGTGGTAAGGCTGACATTGAGCAGTAGTGTGATTTGGCATTCCATTCTTCTTGGAGTCCATGTTGGCCTCTGCCCAGGGCACCATCCTTTGCTGCTGTGTGTTTTGCTTTGTAGATGATGGCTGTTACCTCAGCATCTGCAATGTCAGGGGGCCAGCAGTCTGCTGGGATAGATATTTTGCATTCGGGGGGGGGGGGTTGTACTGCACCTGTCAGGTTGTATGTTGGCAATATGTGTGTGTGTTTGGTATGTTGTTTGTAATATCTGTGTGATTCGGAGCATATCTGTGAATTCCCAACATGGTTCCTACCATCAGTTGAGTAAGCTTTGTGATTATCCTTAGTGTCCTGTACAATTTGTATCTTCATAAGTTCATAGGTTCATACTAGGCTATTCACCCTAGGGCATTAGTAAGCCTAGCCAGAGTGTGTGTGTCTTTCGCCGCCCCTTGCTATGTGAATATTATGGCCATTTATGATTTTCTTTACTGTGCCTCTGTCTGGATGTGACACAGTGAAGACCCCCAGTGTACATCTACGATCATCCATCCACTTGGCAATATTCCTGTTGAGGGGTGTCAGTGAGGGGCTCTGCCTAACATGGAGTGGGATCCGGTTCCAGGGTGTGGGGAGCCTCTGGGTTATGTATCTGTCCCTCCAGCACATCCTATTTCATCATGTGTTGAGGTTAACATCTGTCACTCTCACAGCTCCAATGGCTTTGATTTCCTGGGGTGGAGCATGTCCATTACTCCTGTGTTGGACATGGCCTTGTACAACAGACATACAATGCCTCTGTGTAGGCAGTCTGTGACTGTATTCAGCTGGGGTGTCTACAGCCAGGCAGCATATGACATATATTTGACACCCTTTATCCTCTTGGTGAGATACCTTTGAGGTCTTCCTAACCACTGCAGGTGTCAGGTACGGTACATCCCATATGAGTCATTGTACTAGATTATGGGTTTGATAAGAGAACAGTACAGGGGCACAGTGACCTCTGTTGATGTAGATGTGAATCCTTTCATGATACAGTGTCCAATATAGACAGTCTTCCTAGCCACATTGGCATTGTGAGTGTCACATGACAGGTTATTGTCGACTTGTGTCCCTAGGTCCCTGATTACTCCTTGCATACATAATGGTTTACCACCTATGTGAGTACCTTGTTTGGTATTTGGTGGGACATTCATACTGTCCAGTGTCTTCAGGATGTCTGGGTGGAGTTCCTGTGTGTGAGAGTGTGGTCTGTCACATGCTACAGACTGTACAGCAGTTTTGACTACAGTTAGGTGCACATGGGTGGTCTCTGCTGCTTCGTGCATTGTCAGTTACCTGGCCATATGGGTGTCTGTGCTGCATATGGATACTCCCCCTCCTTTAATGTTTTGGTCCAGGTGTTGGGGCCATAACGCATGATATGAGGTATAACCTGGTAGTGCTGGTGTGCTGTCAGTAGGCTTGCGGCAGGCTTCTGTCACTGCACAGACATTGATGTTCTCCATACTGGGAAGTGCTTCAGGAGCATGCATATTGCAGTTTACACATCTGGCGTTGGTCAGCATTACCCTTATGTTTCTTACCACTTATGTTTTCTAGGGTTGTGGGTTTGTGTTTTCGGCCTTGCCTACGTACGGCTCTATGGAGGTGGCAAAGGCCTTATCCAGTATCCAGACGTCCAGGGGTAACAGGTGCAAGCCATCCCTGGAACAGCAGCATGGCTTGTCATGCATGACATCTCAAGCAGACAGATATTAGATCCTCTTGGACTGACAGCTGTAATTGTGCCACCTGTTAAAGCTGATCATTCTGTGTTTGTACTGTGGCATCATTCTTGGTGAGGGTTGGATGCTGCAAACAGCCAGTGTCATACCGGCCTGGAGTACATACTCAGAGAGCTCATCCATGCCTCTTTTCATGTAGCCCAGGGAGGTAAATCTCGGGTCATTCACACCAGCATGGACAATGAGTGCATCATATTTCTGCTTGCTTTGGGGTGACCTGCGTACTTGTGTTATGTGGCATATTGTGGCAGCCTACAGGCAGCTTACTGTACCTTTCCCTTGTTCGGTCTGGTGAGTGGGACAGCAGTGTGTCTGCCTATACAGACACCTATTACAACTGTATCAGGCGTGTTGTTTCTCCTTCTGGCCTGTGACTGTTTGGCACACCAGCTTTGTGTACTATGTGTTGCATGTGCTATGTTTGGAGGTTGTGGTTGCTTGGGGTCTGCTTTGGAGGCCTCTGTTGGTGTGGTGTGTTTGTAATTAGGGCCTCCGGGAATCTTTTTCTGTGTTTATGTGTTTGGTTTACAGTTGTGATAGGTCTATGTGGGACTGGGTTTGTGGTGTATGTGGTTACCTTCTCCTCCTGACTAGTTTTGACAGTACTGAATTGGGGGAGCTCAGCCTCCGGTTTGGATAATTGGTTGCATCTCTCACATATATTTGTATTTATTGGGGGGAGTTGAGGGTTGTCTGTGTACTTGGGGCAGGTGTAACATTGCCTCAGGATTCACAGATTCTACTTGTTGTGGCAGGCCTTAGTGGATTGTATGTGTGGACACATTTTATTGCCATACTACTGATCAGTGAATACTTCCCTTTTTATGTTTGCTCTATCATGTAGTAGCTTCCTCATTCTCTTGCATGGTTTGGTAATGGCCGGAGTCCAGCATGTCAGATGCCTGCGTGTATGGCATTGTGTCTTGCTGTTATTTGTGATTGCATAATCCAAGCATTCCTGGCTGTGTTCATGGAATGCCTGTATAACAGGTTCTGCGGCGTTCCCATATTCTGCACCTGCAGAGGGCCTTTAGTGGATTCCACATCAGTTTGGTGGGGTGCAACTTATGCTTCACATGTTTTTCACTGTGGTTTTCTGACCAGGGACTGTGGTCAGGATGTGTATATCCAGTGTGATTACTCTATGGTCTGGTCTTACCAGTGAGGGATACACTTCTCATCTTGCCATCCAGTACGCATGTTGCTGATTATCACATCCAGTATGCTTACCCCTCTTGTGGGAGTGGTACGTTGTTCCTGGGTATTTTGGTTTATGGATTCTGGGAACTATTCTCCTACTGTGTTGGTGCTAGTATAATGTTCCCAGTGTACGTCTGGGTATTTTCAGTCAACCAATATAATGTGGTTTGGGGGGCTTGATATATTCATGTATTCCAACATAGGCCAGGTGCAGTTCCTGGTGTTAGGACAGTAGTCTGCAGCAGGCTATATACTGGGAGGTGGTTTTAGCCACTGGTACTTGACCATGGCTAATCCATGCTGCTCCATGTTGTGGTACCAACATGGGGGTGTGGTTATCCTTGACAATTATTGCTAGTCACCCTCCTTTTGTAGCTTGTTCCATGTTTTGAGGCTGTACAGCACAGTATGAGGTGTAACCTGGTAGTGTTAGGGTGCTGATGTGAGCCTTGACCCAGTTTTCTATTACAGGACAGATATCAACATTCTCCATACTGTGTGCGTTTACACTGCATGCATCTTGCTGTTTAGACTTCTGGCATTGGGTAACATTACATCTAGGTTCCTATCCCTTGTGGTACCTATGAAGGTGGGTTTGTGTTTTGAGACTTACCTATTCAAGGCACGCTGTGGGTACTGACAGCCTTTGCCAGTATCCATGGGGCCTGGGCTGATAGGTGCACGCCACCCCTAGCAGGTGGTGCATCATGTCATGCTCAGCATGTCTTCCCAGGCTGAAACACATTAGCTCCCCTTTGACTAACTGTATTACTTCAGCCAATTATTGCAATTGATCATCCCATCATCATTTTGTGGCTTCATGCTTGGTGAGGGTGGATGTTAGTCAGGGTCCTCAAGTGAGCATATAGTACATGGTGTTTCATTACTTAACACATGGCATTCATGCCTCAGGTGGTGCTGCAGGGCTGCCTCTGTCGGATGCACATATTACACTCCCTGTACATGTTTGTGAGCAGGTCATGTAATTTTAGGCATCCCTGTTATTATTTGAGTGAGTCAGAGAGGGGTATCATTCCCAGGGTTCCTACTGAGCCAGTGTATGTGCTATGCGTTGCCTCTTTGCCAAGGCCAGGGCATACTGGGCACACCTCCTTCTGCCTACTGGGACAGGCCCAGGTTGTTCCTCCTCTGAGTCACGCTCTGCCTGTGGTGGCCTTGGCAATGGTGGGGGGCTGTTTGGCCCAGCCCTTTGCTGGTCCTGCTGCAGCTGTTTTCGCAAGATCATATTATGTAGCATAGCACATACCATGACAATTTGGGTACATGTAGTTGGTGAGTACTGTAAGGCTCCGCCATATGTGTCCAGACACCGGAACCGTGACTTGAGCAGCCCAAACACACACTCTGTTACATTACGTGTTTGTGCGTGTGCCTCATTATGGCGTTCCTGTTCAGGTGTGTGTGCATTTCTGATGGGTGTCATCAGCCACGGCTCCAGTGCATAACCTGCATCCCCCACTAGGTGTCCATGTGGGATGTCCCCATTGGCAAATGTCTGGTACAGCTGCATCAAATGCCAGATATGGGAATCATGGTAGCTCCCAGGGCAGCCAGCACACACATTCATTATTATGCCCTGGGCATCACACATGATCTGGCAGTTGATGGAGGAGAAGCCCTTGCGGTTAATGTAGGCCCTACCCCGCTCACCGGCTGGTGCTTTGATGCGTATGTGCGTGCAGTCTATTGCACCCACTACCTCAGGGTATTCCGCTATTTGCTGGAAGAGACGCATATTGTTGGCCAGTATCTCACGGGCATTGGGGAAATATACATGATCATCGACATGTGCTGACATGGCATCCAGGAACTGGTGCAGTACCCTGGAGGCTGATGCCTGTGATATCCCCATGATATCACCAGTTGGTCTCTGGAAGGTACCTGTTGCTAGTATTCTTAGGCCAACACATGCCTTGGTTTCCACTGGGATGGGTTCCCCTCTATTGGTTCTGTGTGTGAGGCGTGGTCTGCACAGCTCGACTATTTGCTGCAGGAGCTCTCTCTCCACTCTATAGCACTCTACTATCTCCAGCTCATGTAACCCGTGGTAGGTGATCCTGGGCCTGTACACTCTTTTCCGTCTCCTCACTGTGAGTTGTCTGGCACCATCTGCATTGTCACCACCCTCAGCAAGTCGCCTATGTCTCATTATGACAGCTATGGCAGCCCCTAGCATTTCTGCTCTGAGTTCAGCTTTTTCAGTTTTCACTTCTAATAGCTTAATCCTGTCTTGCAGTGTCTCTTGAGAGAAACTTCCTGCACTGCTGTTTGTAGAGTTTTAAGTGCTGGGCTGGGCTGCTATTCTGCCTGTGTAATTGCCTGCTTCTAATTGTTTTCACCTGCTAGCTCCAGCAGTATTCCCTGCTAGCTTCCTACTAATTCTGTTGCTACCTTTTTCCTTTCTGTTTCCTCAGGGGAGACCAGCGTGCATACCAGCAGAAACACGCTCACAGTGGCTTACACGCGCACACACATGCTTACACGGTTCGGGATCTGCCTATTCGGGTTAAAACACATGCACACCAGTGCAAACAGTGTTACAAATCTACCAACACGCTCCCACATGCTCAGTCTGCCTTGCATGCGTGCACACTGCCCTACTCGTGCTTCATGGCGCGCACATGTGCACATGCACATCCAGCAAGAAACGTTGGTGTAAGTAACAGTGTACACCTTCCATTTCTTGACTTTCCCATGCTTATCTTGTGGCACTCCTCTTTCCATGATCTGTGTCTGTCATCTGTCATGTAACACTGACCTCCAATGAACTGCATTTCTTTCTACCATTCCCCCCTGTGATGTCACCTATCTCCTACTCTATTCCTCCCCCTTATGTATCTCTTACACTACTCAGACTGTGCTCATTTGCTATGTGACTGTGGGATTCAGTATCCTAACCCTCATTTACATCAGATTGCCTACTAATGCTTAGTTACATGTCTTAGACTCAGCTTCCCCCCTTAGCAACAACTACATGGCGGCCATGTTGTTTTTGGTCTGCTGGTACCTCCACTGTCATTCCATGTATTGCATAAAACCCACATTTGTGGGTTTATAACCTTCATTTTTATGCTTTATACAGCGCAGCCTGTTTGCGCGGGGCTGCACTGCGTTTAAACATTATATTTTATTAATATTTGCATCGGGTTACCTTGCCAATGGCCACATATTTGGCCATTGGCATGCTGTCTGACACATATGCACCCTTTATTTGGAGCTGACATGGCTCCATTGTGATTTTTGCAGAAACGTACTCAGTTGTCAACTGAGTACATTTCTGCAGCTAAAACGGCTCTTACATGGGCTGGTTTCTGTTTTGTGGATCGCTACTCTACCTCATTTGCATGCCTTTCAGCTGCAAGTGAGGTATTTAGCATATCCACGCCCAGTCCGTGTAAGAGACGTTTTAGCTGGTCTCTTACACGGAGTTTCAGGCTGTTCCTGGATCGTGAGGCTTGCATGGAGTGTTACACGTCTCTTACACTCCGTGCAAGCCTCCGTGAATCCTGCCCAGCTTCTTTCCAAGTAATCACAATCTTCTTTTAGATTATGGCTGCAGTGTACTGCATTGTCACATTCATTGTAGATATTACCTGGCTTAATAAATTTCTTTCCTAAAAGAAACACAAAACTGAACAGATGGGAATAAATGTTAACCTATTTTTGGATGTGTAAACTGCAGAATCATTTTGTGCTTGTATCACTTCTGGCTAGTAGAAACCACTATATAGTTTGGGTGATAACTGACTCTAGTGCATTTTATAAGAATGTTGTTGTTGATTTTTGTTTGCCATAGTGCTAAAACAAAATTAGGATATATGGACCACCATAAATTATTTGTGAACCTAAAATGTAACCATTAAATGCTTCAGTAAATTGCATTTTGTAAAGCTGAAGTTTAAGGCAAGCGGATCAACTTTTGCATATGTTTAAATATCACACAGTACAATTTCTCTGATTCTTTGAAAACAGAAGAAATGTAAAATTAGACAGTGCAGCTAAAATCTTTCTGAAGTTCCCACCCCAACCCTTATCATAACCCTTCTATTCTCCCTGACACTCTAAGTGATCATCACTCAATATCTATTAATCAACTCCTATCCCAGTCATCTAAAGCACACATATACATGGATTGTGGTAACCTATCCAATGTTAACCCTGATGTATTTCATCAAACCCTCTCATCTATGAATTGGTCAACTCTCCAGCAGCTACCCCTCGATGAAGCTGTTCTCACATTCAACAGCATTTTCCTCAACACTCTTAACTCCCTAGCCCCTACTAGAAAAAATTGTGTCAAATCAAACTATACACCCTGGATAAGTAAAGCCACTCTCTCTTTCTCGTGCAAAAAAGAGACTTTGCCTGGAAAAAACTGCAACAAACTTAGAACCCCTTCTAGTCTCCAGCTATATAGAAAACTCCGTAACACCACAAAAAACAAGTCTCCCTTGATAAGAAAAATTTCCATCTGAACCTTCAAGAAAACCCCACTCCAACCCCAAAATATTCTGGAGTACCATTAATAAGCTTCTACACCCTGGTAATCCTTCCCCCCAAACCTTTCCCAAACTGCTCCCCCCTAGAAACTGCCACATCCCTCAACTCCTTCATAGACTCCATACAGAAACTAATCAAACCCACCACAAACATAAGCCATGATACCCCCCTATCCAACCACACCACCTTCTCTATCAAGCCTATCCCTACAACTGCTATAAGATCCCTACTCTCCAAACTTAAACCCTGCTCCCCTTCAGCAGACAACCTGCCTTCCCTGTACCACATAATAGCAGTTCCTTCCATAGCCTATCCAGTCTCCATACTTATTAACCGGTCAATTCAGGAAAACCTAGTTGCTCAAATTTGAAAAAAATCATATATCATTCCCTTGCACAAAGGTGGCAACTCCACCAACCCCTCAAATTTCAGACCTATCACCATCTTATCACCTATCTCTAAAATCCTAGAAAAGTGTGTTCACCAACAATTTAAGGCACATATAATTCAAGGAAAACTCCTGACTCCTACCCACCATGGCTTCTGCCCACACCATAGTACCTCTTCTGCTCTACTGTCCTTCACTAACTCCATCTCCTCTCATCTCAACAACAACAAACTGGTATCTTCCCTCTTCCTGGACCTCTCTAAGGCTTAAATACTGTATCACATAACCTCTTGCTCTCTAAGCTTTCCTCCTTTAACCTCTCTACCGCTACCCTTATCTGGTTGTCTTTTTATCTATCTAACAGAGCTCAATCGGTCAAATGGTTGTCAGCAAATTCTCCATTCCTACCTGTTCTCATTGGAGTCCCCCAAGGGTCCACCCTGGATCCTCTACCATTCAATATATTTACTAATGATCTCTTCCAGTCCTGCCCCTACTCTAAACTTATACAATATGCTGATGACTCCACGATCATCTCCACCTCTGACAATCTAACCCATCTACTTACCTTCACACAAGACACACTACACTGTTGAAAGATGGCTCACTACTAAACAACTCCTTCTTAACCCTAACAAAAGTAAACTTTTTTTTCCCAAACCTTTCCAACATCTCAAATATTTCTTCTCTATCTCATCCCTAAACAACACAACTATTATGGCAGAGTCCCACACTAAACTTCTTGGCATACTTAGGCGATGAACTAAAATTCAACACCCATATCAATAACTGCATCAAAAATACCCACCAGAAACTTGGATTGCTATACAGAAATAAAAAAAAAAATCCTTACACAAGAATCCAAAGCATCCCTTTCCCAAGCCTACCTCCTTCCTACTGTACTATATGATGCCCCTATTTTCACCAATCAACAAAAACATCTTTAACAAACTTGAACTTACTTATAAAATTGCCAAGTTTGCCACAAATCTCCCCTATCACATACACCACTGCATTGCACTAAAAAAATTAAACTGGCTAGAGCTCCATAACCAATTTCTTTTGCATCAACTTCACATGACACACTCCATCTTGCTTCAACCCTTAGCCTGTCCCTCATTAACAACTCTTGTCTCTCTCTATGTCCCTAACCGTGAACTCTGCAGCTCTGACCAACACCTACTCCAAGTTTACAAACCTAATAAAACCATAGGTAAAAGTCTTTATAGTCATGTAGTCTCTAAATCTTGGAATAAGCTTCCTCTGCCAATCAGATCTCTCCAAAAATCAAACAACTTCAAACTTAACCTAAAGTACTACCTACACAACTCCTGGTACTACCCCTGTAAAGACCCTAGTTGACATTCTTTTTTCCTACCCATCCCTCTTCTCCCATCTAACTACTACCTCTATTTCCCTCTATCTTAGAGTCCCTTGCTAGTTAGCTTTCTACCTCCTTTCTCAGTAACCTATGCTACGAGTTTCTTAAGACTTTTTACAGTATCCTACAACTGTCACCCATGTCTCTCTTGCTCTTCACCTGCCACCCATCTATTTTTCCAGAACTTGTAAGGGCAGCTTGTACAAATGTTTTAGCATAATGTATATTTTTTTAAGTTTTGTATCATAATTTTTGTTAATGTCTGTTTATATCTATATTCTCTCTTGTATACACATGTTAATCACTTTTGTAACTTACTGAAAACATTGTTTTCTGGAGCTTTTCTCCTCAGGTCTCTGCTGAAAAAGGGCACCTGCCCAGCCAGACTAACCCAGTTAACAAATGGCAAATAAATAAATAAATAATAAAAGAAGTAACTAAAGTTTGACCGTCATCACACAAAAAAATAAAATCATCAATAAATGTAAGATATTTAACCACATGATTTTTAAAAAAATTCTAAATTATACAAATGTTGTAACTCAAACAAACCCATAAAAAAATTGGCATGTATGAGGCAAAAGGTGTGCCCATGGCCATCCCCTTAATCTGATGATAAATCTCATTGTTAAACTCAAAAAAATGTGTGTCAAACAAAAATAAACTAAATCAATAATATAACCCACTAGGGGAGAATCTCCCCCAAAAATATTGTAATACTTCAATACCATAACATTTTTGAATATTAGTATACGAACTTCGTACATCCACTGTTACCCAATAACTTTGACCTGTCCACTCCACCAATTTTATCTTATCTAAAAAGTCAAAGGTGTCTTTAATATAAGAAGATAATGTTTCAATTGAAATTAACAAAAATGTATGTAACATTACACCCATATTGTGCAAAAAATAATTACTTGCTGAAACTATGGGGCATCCTGCTGGGTTTCTCAAATCTTTATGCATCTTAGGCAAATAAAAAGATGCTATAATACAACTCTTACTAGAAAACATCTTCTCAACATCCAGTTGAGTTAAATATTCCAACCTGTAGCCCCTGCTCAATAAGTCCTGAAAGGCAAATATAGCTTTTTCATATTCCAAAAAATGTACCAGGTAATAAACATATACATTTTTTAAATTATCATGGCACATAGTCATAAACTGGGTATAATGTAACACTACTGTCTTCTTTCCATTGTCCTTCTGCTCATTTGCTGTAATGACAACGATTCCATTTTTGTAAGACTGTAATCAATTTTATCCTTTTGTTTAATAAAATCTACATAAGCAGATTCAAGGTCATAATTCACCATTGTAGAAAACTAATTCACTCCCTCATGATTAAAGGGGGGCATAAATCTACTCTTATAGCCAATATTGGTAGCGTTCAATAATCATTAAGCATTAATATCTAAATCATCTATACTCGAATGGCACAAATAGAAAGTATCTTCACCGCTCATATCAAAACATTCAGATATGTTATTTAAATCATTCATTATTTCATCCATGCACAAATCCCTTTGTTTATCAAAAGAAAAAAAGTATAACAAATGTAACTTATTAACTAAATGAAATACTTAATTTTAATAACATACAACCTGGGTAACATAGTTGGCACATATTTCAACCCACAATTCAATACAGAAAGTTCAACATAATTCAAGGCAATACCAGATGGATTGATTACTAATCCATCATCACTGTCCATAGAGTGACCATTAATAAATGATAAAACAGTCTTATAGTCAATACCATTTCTTTCTTTTATTGTGCTGCCAATACTGTCTTTCTCTACTCAGATCCAAATGTCCTCTCTTCTGTGTCAAATCACCATCTTGTTGTTCATTCTGAAAATTCTCCCTAAAGTATGCAGGCTGTTGAACTGGAGGCAAAGGTGAATAGGCATCATCATTTTCCCACTCCAAAGAGCTCACATTTGCTTCAGAAAAAGCAAAAGAAATGCCATATTGTTTTTTTACTTCCTTCACTACCAAAAGGGTTCCCACTGCCATGATGTATTGGTTCTGGTCTTGAAGGCTGAACTATTGTTTTAATCCCAAATAATCCTATTTTTTTTTCATTTTTCTCTCAACCAAATGAGTAGAAAGGTTTTGAAACTTTTCATTAATGCCTCCCAAACATTGTTCAAAACAGGAGGTGCTAATTTGCGAGGATAATACAGTGCACACAGAGGAAATATCTTCCTTGAATTTATGCTATTTAACAGAATACCTATCTATGAGGATTGTAACCCATTCAGTATCACAATGATGTGCAGCTGCAATCCACCTTTGTTCAAACTGTTTATCTTCACTATCCAATGGATCAAAGGGCATGGATAAATTTTTAAAAGCTCTTGGCCCACATGGAGTGATATCAAGTTCTAGGTAACATCAAAGACTAGAAAGGTTACAATAAACTGTATTTTCCTTAACAAGCAATTGTTCCAGTTTGTCCACAGTATTTTGTACTTCCTGATGGAACTGAGAAATCAAACACTGTCTGAACTAGTCCGTTACTTAAAGTCTGAGGTTAATACAGAATTAGAAATGACACAAGACACCAAGGCTCAGACTTAACAATTTATTAAGCAAAGCTTACTAAATAAATGGGAAAAAACTAATAAATCATGTACTTAGAAGCATATGCGTAAACAAAATCATCTTTGCCACTGATAGGGAGACCTCAATCCTATTCAGTGCAGCAATCTGCTCAGTCAAGGCAGGGCCGACACTGGCAAAATGGCTCTATGCTCAGTTCAGGCTGATGCTGTCATCAAATCCGGATGATGATGATTTCCATTTTAGCCTTTGAGCTTTTTATAGTCTTGAACAAATAACATTGTCAGTAGGTTCAACTAATGACATATTGATCACAAGCTCATCATGAGTTGATGGAATATTTTAGAAAATTACAGATCATTTCCTAAGTTGTAAACAAGTCTCGTAATGTCTGTTCTTATGCCTTACTTCCCTTTTCTGAGGAACAGTTAGCCCACAAACTTGTGATATAGTTCCTCATTGAAATCCCCATATTCTGGTAAACATCTTTTAAGCTGATAAACAACTTACAGGTCAACAAAAGTTCAGTTATACCAGTAATCAGTGAGCAAGGCCTGCTCTTCAGCATATACTATTGTTACAATATTAGCAGCATATAGTGTTGTAGCAGCATGTCTAATCAAGCAATAATCAAGCATACACAGTAGTATGTGGCTCGAGGCATAACAAAAACAAGGTAGACTGTGTGGAAACATCACAGACCACCCCTTGCATTGAGCAACATACGCTGTGTATCCCTTATGAGAGTTAAAACTGACAACATCAATTTGTATCTTCTCATTACTTTACAGTAAATGCAGCATGATATTAAGCAAAATAACACTGAAACTATTGTGGTTAATAGCAAGGGATGCAACAACAAATTAAACCACACTGAAGCTTTAGATGACCACATACAAATATCATACCAATGAGAAACAGTTATATCCTGTATTTCATTTGCAATTTTTACAATGGTACCCTTATTTTTAATCATTTTAATTACTGTATGATGCACATCATTCAATGTTTTATTTAATAGTTGCAACACTATTTTTCCTTCCTGCTTAATCTGTTGAAAGTCTGGGTGGACTTGAGATGGCCATCTAAAAGTGTGGAATGGTTTTATGCTAGAATTAAATGTGATGTCCATCCATCTAGTCAATCTAATAAGTTCTCCAGTACAAAAATCAATAATTGCATGGATGTTACTTTTACAGTGTGCTCCACCGTTTGTGATTATCCCATCATTCCAGGCTAATTTACAGGAGGATATCACACAAACTGTTGTATCATTTAGTTGATAGATGTCTGTACCATTTACTACATACCTGTCCCAAGTGCATTCCCCAGTTCCATTATGTAAGCATGGGTGAGGTTTCCTTTTCACAATCATGCATACCCACTCTAGGGGCCAGGTCTCACAACCTGCCAAATCAGTGGGTACATTATTATAATCAAAGTAGACTCAATTTGAGGTACCCATCAATTATTTCCAAATTGCAAGGGCAATGTAACAAATGGACAGACTTGTTTTGTTCCTTTTTTACTAGCAAGATAGTCAAAAATCAGTATACAAGACTTATTTTCACATGTAAAGTCTATTTGCTTCAACCAGTGATATAGTTGCAGTTCTCTTTGCCAATGGGTTGCCTTTTTAGCCCCCCAAGTTTGGGCAACTTGTAAATATTGCTGATTAGCAGCCAACTGAGATAGGATACAAAAGGTCTGATTTACTTCTGCTGTGAGGTTATTTAAAATATGTTCTCTTTATGTATTAGCATGTTTAATCCACTTCCACATGACAGTTTGAGTTAAAATACTGTCTACAGTTCTTTGTCCCAGTTCAGGATCATGATCTGCTAGTAGTTTAAAGGCCATATTTAGGTTAGTACCCAAACATCCCAATTTGCTATGTAGGATATCTATATCTACACTGTTTAAGAATCCAGTCCCTGTTCCGACTGCACCTAGTGCAGTACCTAGAATACCTGTAACATCACGTTTATTCATTTTATATTTATAATGTCTATATCTGATATGCAAGAAATTAACTGGCGATAATTTCACAATTTTACAATATGGCTACCTGGTAGTAATATCAACTGTTGTCATGTTAATTATCATTTTAGTACATTGTATAACTCTAGCACTACTTACAGTTTTATATCCTCTTGTATACCTCACCATGTACCAAACCATCAAATACAGTTGAACTATTGTCCATGGCATATATCTCCAAACTTGGAGATAGGGTTTCTGCGGTGTCATCTTCTCTCTGAAATTCAGCTATGCAAGAGGAATCTAATGGAGACTTGGCCAGTGGAAATCCTGACTCATTTAGCCTCTGGTATAAACCTCAAAAAGGGTTGGAAGCACATTTTTCAGGATCTCTATCACAGTTTAGTCTACATACAGTTGTGATGTTCTCCGTCTGAGTGATGCTCCAAGTTAGGGCAGGTTTTGGTGTCACCGCATATAGATCATCCTCCAATTTCCAGTAAAAGTCACAGTCTGCCGTTAGATTTGTAACATCTTCCTCGTCAAGTAGAGGGATAGGATCAAGACAGTCATATGACCTATCTAAGTGTTGTCGTCAGAAAAGGTTGGCGCTTTCCCAAACAGTGGCAACAATCTATGGAGAGGAAAGTACAATGGTTGTTTAGCAGAATCAAGTAATACTAAAACAGTATTACCAGGTCCATCACAAATCACAGTCCCATGTTCATTTGGCTGATTGTGTGTGGTTACTATAACTCTCATCCCCAGCAATTTGCTTGGTTTAGTATCACAGTCTTGTAACAAAATAACAGCATCTTGATGCATACAAATTTCTACCAAAGGTTGTCTTTTTGAATCATCTGTGTTTTATCTAAATTGATAGCCTTTACTATCACTTCCCGTTCTGGCTCCCATAATGTAAAAACCTCCCAATTTTCCCCAATAGTCTTTTTTGCCCCCAGTGCCAGTTTTCTGGGAGATAGAGTTTCCAACCTGTCTCAACTAATACTATATTTTGTGCTGGCAGTCTTTGTTCAGTCAATGCGCATAGCCAGAACCGGGTTTGATCAGCATTTGTCAAAAGAGGGTATATAGCATTTGTGTTTAGCTTTTTTAATTTCAAAATACAACAGTTGGACCGAATGTCATTCATATGCATTTACAAAGGTGTTCCTTGATGCTTTCGAAGCCTATTATTCAGCTGGCTCACACCTTTGCCCAGCCTCATAACGTTCCATCACTTGTATTCTTTTGGATTTGTTCTTTAAGGAGCCCATTATACCTTTCAATCAAACCAGCAGCTTGAGGATGATATGGGATATGCAGCACCCAGTGAACTCCATTGTCTTTTGCCCATTCTTGAACTTCTGCTCCAGTAAAGTGACTGCCTTGGTCACTTTGGATTTCACTGGGAACCCCATATGTTATGCACAATTTATTCAATCCTTTTAACACTACTCGTTGGTTTTCCTTTTTGTGTGGGGACACCATTTGTAACCCCGAATAAGTGTCCACCATCGTTAGGCAATATTGCTGATTTTGATCCAGTGGTAAAGGACCAATAAAGTCTATTTGCCATATTTGTGATGAACGACTGCCTCGGTGAATATGTCCACATGCTTCTGCCTGCAGTTGCTTTAGTTTATTTATTTTGACAGATTTCACACGGCTTTATAACATCCACAGTTATTTCCTTATTCAACTGCATTCCATGCCTCCATGCCCATTCTATTGTTGCATCTCTTCCCAAGTGTCTACTCCGATCATGGGCCCATCTTGCCATACTAGCACTTTCGATTTTCTCTTCAGAAACACGTACCATGGCCATCTTATCTACCTGCTGGTTATGCCTCCTTTCATTTGTTACAAGTGATGCATGGGCATCTACATGTCTGACACTGATTTTGCATTGTTGAGCTTTTTCCTGAATTTGTTGCCAATCTTCTGAGCCTCCCCACAGAGGTCTGCCATGGATCTATCGATTCTGTTGTTGTCAGGCAGGTAACCAGGTTGTCAGTCCTTTAAAAACTGCCCAGCTGTCAGTATAGATGTATGCTTCATCTCCGGGGGATAAACTATCGATAACTAAGGCAACAGCTCATAATTCTGCCTGATTATTTGAACCGGCAGTACCTTTGTCAAATAACATGGTTTCTGTTCATGGGCAATAAGCCACTGCAGTCCAGGTCTTGCCATTTGATCCGATGTTAGCAGAACCATTAGTAAACCATGCGTGTTTCTATTTTTCTGCATCTAAATTATTAAATGTTGACGCTTCAGTGATTGGTGACTTTGGAAGCTCATGTCGCTGTTGTTCTGTCGCATCAGTATCATCCAAAATTACCAGTCCAGTCAACTGTTGTTGTACTTGAGATACTCCAGGTACGATGTTGGCCTTTTCCTGCAAATACCATTTCCATTTTTGTATGGTCAAAGATTGTGCTATTAGAGTTTTCATCAAATTATTATCTCGTAACCACCCCTGGATTGGGTAGTCTATCTTAACTGTCACTGTTAGTTGTTTAGTTATTCCTTCCACATGAATCAATGTTGTGTACACTGCCAGCACATGTTGCTCAAGGGGGCTATATCTAACCTGCGCTCCAGTTAGGGATTTGGACTAAAATCCCAGTGGTCTCTTTTTCCCAGTGTCATCCTTCTGCCATAGTCCCCAAGACATAACATTATTGGTAACAGTTACTTCTAAGATAAAAGGTTGCTGTGGATCAATTGGGCCCAGCTCCACACTCTGCTGTAGGGCCTTTTTTGCTTCTTCAAAAGCCATTTGCTGCTTGGGACCCCATTGAAAATCATACTTTTTCCATGTTACATAGTGAATGGGCCACAAAATCAGTCAAGGTGAGGTATGAATGCCCTCCAAAAGCCCATTGCTCCCAAGAAGGCCTGTGCCTACAGTTTCATCTTTGGGACTGCAGTTTTTTGAATACTCTCTAGTGCCGCTGCAGGAATTTCTCTTTTTGCTCCATTCCAAATCATACCAAGGAATTTTATTGATGTCCCTTGTTGTGTTTTATTTTCATTTATAGCCCACTCTTTGTTCTGAAGGTGCTGGGTTAGAGTTTTTAATGCGATATCTACATCAGACTTTTCTCCGGTAATCATTATGTCATCAATGTAATGAAAAACAGTCACTTTGTCCAGTTGTAACTTGGCTAGATCTCTAGCCACCAGTCCATGACACAGAGTAGGGCTGTGCAGATATCCATATGGTAACACTTGAAAGGTGTACTGCCTCCCCTCTCAAGTAAAAGCAAATTGGGATATGCTTTCTTTTGCTATTGGAATGGAGAAGAAAGCATTTGCTAAGTCCAAAACTGCGTGATATGGCCAAGCAGATGAAGACAATCTTTCCACGATCGTAACAATATCTGGAACAGCTGCTGCTAAAGGTAGGGCCACCTTGTTCAGACCTCGATAATCCACAGTCATTCGCCATGACCCATCAGGTTTCTTTACTGGCCACACCAGACTGTTGAATGGGCTCACAGTTGGCTCAAGTATGCCAACCCGAAGCAGTTCTTGGATCGTTTCAGTGATCTTGGCGTGCCCACTTGGGATACGATACTGTTTGCTGTTTCCTATTGTTTTAGGTGTGGGAATATAAAGTGGTTTCCACTTAGCATTGCCTCATTATCGCATTATCCCATAATAAACAGACAGTAGTTACATTGGATTACATAGCGATTTACAATATAACATAGCAATTGCTTACAACATATTTACAGATGAAGAACATAGTACATCAGTAGACAACTAGAATCTTTATCTGTGAAGTACATAACAGACATTAACAAATGTTACAATAAGAAGTTCCTGCTGTATAATAAGTACTCTTTGTTCTGAAGGTGCTGGGTTAGAGTTTTTAATGCGATATCTACATCAGACTTTTCTCCGGTAATCATTATGTCATCAGTGTAATGAAAAACAGTCACTTTGTCCAGTTGTAACTTGGCTAGATCTCTAGCCACCAGTCCATGGCACAGAGTAGGGCTGTGCAGATATCCTTATGGTAACACTTGGAAGGTGTACTGCCTCCCCTCTCAAGTAAAAGCAAATTGGGATATGCTTTCTTTTGCTATTGGAATGGAGAAGAAAGCATTTGCTAAGTCCAAAACTGCGTGATATGGCCAAGCAGATGAAGACAATCTTTCCACGATCGTAACAATATCTGGAACAGCTGCTGCTAAAGGTAGGGCCACCTTGTTCAGACCTCGATAATCCACAGTCATTCGCCATGACCCATCAGGTTTCTTTACTGGCCACACCAGACTGTTGAATGGGCTCACAGTTGGCTCAAGTATGCCAACCCGAAGCAGTTCTTGGATCGTTTCAGTGATCTTGGCGTGCCCACTTGGGATACGATACTGTTTGCTGTTTCCTATTGTTTTAGGTGTGGGAATATAAAGTGGTTTCCACTTAGCATTGCCTAAGACTACAGCCTTGACTGCATTGACTGAACAATGCCACACTCCAAACCTAAATAACCCTATGTGGTTTCCAAAGTTCTACCCTTTAACTCATCTATTCCTAAAATGTGTTCAGGTACTGGAGCTATTACTGCTTCAATGAAAATAGGAATACCATCTCCAAAAGCTATCTTAACCTTGGTTTTGGTACCTAGTGTTTCCCCCCCCCATAACCATCGATCTCTACATATTGTCCACGAAATTTATGGGGGTTGCCTGAAGAAATGGTTATTTCTGATCCTGTGTCTACCAGAGTCATTAAATGTTTTGGCCCTCCCCTCCAAAAAATGGTAAGAGGTACATAAGGGCATTGGTCCCCAGGTGTAATTGCTCTTATTGTACCCCTAGCTACTGGGGACCCACCTACTAGTCAATTTGTCTCCATTTTTTCAACCGGGGGTTCTCCATTCCCTTTCTCCCCAATCTCTCTCATCACTGAATTCTCCCTTTTGAAACAGTGCTAACTGCTCATCAGTAGGGATGTCAGGATATAATTGATTCCACCCTACCTTCCCTTCAGTGGTACTTCTGGATGGACTTTTTGTAGGGATTTGCTTTTTTACCTGCAGAACTTGATCCTTTCTCCTTCTGTTTTTGTTTCCATTTTTTATATAATTCCTCGGTAGCTATCCCATCTATTTCTGCAACTTCTACACCCCATCTTAATAGATCCAGAAACATTTGCTTTCTCGTGACTTTCTCATCAGATTTATCTTTTGGTTCCTCTGCATTTGCCTTTCTAGCTCTTCTCTGTTCTTTTTCTTCCACTAGTTCTGCCATTTGATTTAGAGTGGCTATTACATCCCATATCTACTGACCTACACAGCCTGCCAGGGCGACCATCAGCTGCCCTTTCCAACATTGTGGTGCATTTTTGATCACTTTACGTCTCATATTGTTGGTCATTATTTGTGCATCTGGTCCTTTCGGAAGCATTAATGCCCCATTCTTTAATTCCAATGAATAAATGGTAGCCAACATAGCCATTTCTCTTAACTGTTGTATTGCCCCTGCTATTGTTTTCCAGGGCTTATGTTCATCAGCTACTGCTGTAGCATCAGGCCAAGTAGCTCAGAAAGCCAAGGTTAACCACACCACCAGTGTATTCACCTGGGGATTATCATGGTTCACATTGTTTACTATCTGCTTTAGACGTGGGTGAAACACCAAGCATGCACATTGGTGAATCTCTTCGGTATTTAGAGACACTGCTTCTTCCCCTGTGTCCCAAACACAAAGAAACCATACTAAAACAGTTTCCCCTGGCTTTTGCTTATAGATTTGGATTACATTTAATAATTCAGCTTGGGTATAACTCTGCACCTCAATCCATTGTTGTTGCACCCCCCCCCCAGTGTAGTGTCCCTTTTTCTCAATAACTGGACGTGCCTCCCCTGATGGGGAATTTACTATTTCAAAATCACTATCACCCTCATCAGTTGAGGGGAGGTCACCTTCACACCTTCCCACTTCTCGGGGTCAAACTCTGCCTTACACAGCAAAGCACAAACTTGGGGACTTGAGGGCGGATGCCATAATTTTTTCCCATTTCATTGTCTATGCTGTTGAATTATTCAAGTAGCTAGAGTCACTGAATTAGATTTGCAGTTTTCAGCTTCCTCTCCTACTTTAACATATCTGCCTTCTCCAAGGCATCTTTATCCAATCTGTGTGTGTGCGTGTGTTCTTTACATTGCTTTTCTAACTCTAGGACTTTTTCTTTTAGTTTCTCTACATCTCTATCTAATTCCTGAATTGCATCAAAGAACAGCCATCCAGCCACCCCCACCCCTTCCTTCACCTTTTTTCCTTTATCATCCAATTTTAGCTCCAATAAAGTCCTAGCTAGACTATCAGGGTCTGCCTTAGGTCTTTCTTGCAAAAGTTTTGGGGAAGGAGGGGGTGAAACCTGACAATACCTTAGCAATAGGATCCCATTTTCCAAACAATGCTGGCATCATAGTATCAATGCCCACCTTATTTGGGGTACCTAACACAACATCCTTCTTGCCTATGCCTATATGTTTTAAAGGAAAAAACATTGGTTGTTGTGACATTTCCACTGCAAACCTCAGACTCTGCTCACTGCGCCAAATATGAACTAGTCCGTTACTTAAAGTCTGAGGTTAATACAGAATTAGAAATGACACAAGATACCAAGGCTCAGACTTAACAACTTATTAAGCAAAACTTACTAAATAAATGGGAAAAAATGAATAAATCATGCACTTACAAGCATATGCATAGACAAAATCATCTTTGCCACTGATAGGGAGACTTCAATCCTATTTAGTGCAGCTATCTGTTCAGTCAAGGCAGGGCCGACACTGGCAAAATAGCTCTATGATCAGTTCAAGCTGAAGCTATGATCAAATCCGGATGATGATTTCCATTTTAGCCTTTGAGCTTTTTATAGTCTTGAACAAACAACAGGGTCAATAGGTTCAACTAATGACATATTGATCACAAGCTCATCATGAGTTGATGGAATATTTTAGAAAGTTACGAACTTCCACAGTGGTGCAGCGGTAGCATTGTTGCCTCACAGCAAGAGGTTCTCCTGTTCAATTCTCAGCTTGGGTTGGGAGTGCCTTCTGTGTGGAGTCTGCATGTCCTCCCTGCAGTCGAGTGGGCATTCGAAAGACATGTGTTGAATGGACGTGCCTTCGTTGAAGGTTGGGCATTGGGCTGGCAACTCGACACCATAAAAACCAACTGCCAATCATTAGTGGACTGGAGTTCCGCTGTGGCGACCCCTAACTGGGAAAAGCTGAAAGACAAACAACAACAGATAATTTCCTAAGTTGTAAACAAGTCTCGTAATGTCTGGTCTTATGCCTTATTTCCCTTTTCTGAAGAACAGTTAGCCCACAAACTTGTGATATAGTTCCTCATTGAAATCCCCATATTCTGGTAAACATCTTTTAAGCTGATAAACAACTTACAGGTCAACAAAAGTTCAGTTATACCAGTAATCAGTGAGCAAGGTCTGCTCTTAAGCATATAATATTGTTGCAATATTAGCAGCATATAGTATTGTAGCAGCATGTCTGATTAATCAATAATCAAACATACACAGTGGTATGTGGCTCGAGGCATAACAAAAAACAGGTAGACTGTGTGGATCCATCACACTGTCCCAACGAGAAGAAGGGGTTTGATGCTCTTTTACTTCTGTCATCCTTAAACACTCTCCCAAAATCTGGGTAACCCCCCCCCAGATTAGTAGTTTGATCTAATGACTGATCTGATGTATGTTCCACCAACAGTTGGGAGATATATTGTTTCATAGTTCTCTGGGTGGCATCAACAACCTCCTCCATGAAAAAAAAGGCTATAGAAGTATGTTAATTTAACAACACTATTACCTGTTTTTATAAATTTAAAATAATTACACTGCCCGCATTTGTTCTTTCTAGGATTCCTGCTAGATACATTTGCCTTTTCCTTCTTGAAGATGTTCTTTAGTTCAGTACCTTTCCGATATATGATTACAGGTTTATAATTAATTACATGTATATTTACAAGCTTGGGGGTAACATACCCATGTTAAATGAATGGTCGCAATCCAACACAGATTTTACAATGGAGCCACACCACAATGGATGCCGCCTTGTTTGCCAATGCAGTTATGTTAAAATGGGAACTTGATATTCTGTTTAAACCATCCCTCTTTAAGAACTGTTTTGGCTACTTTAGGTTCTTGGATGAACTTTTGACTATCTGGTATGACACGGCTGTACATTTTAATCAATTTTTGGCCCAGATTCAAACAAGTACTGATTTTCTTAAATTTGCCTCCTAGTCCAACCAGCAATCTATAGCACACCTTGATGTTGAAATTAGGAAGAGTGTTGAAGAAATATCCAGGACTCGCATTCACAGGAAACCTATATTGTAACACCTTCCTATAGTTTACCAACTGTTACCCCTTCCATCAAAAACGAGGGGTCATTAAAAGTAAATTTATACATATTTCATGGTTGACTTCAGAGGATGGTGAACACTTAGAGCAGTTTGAGGTGGTAAAACAGATGTTTAGAGATCAATTTACTTATTTATTTATTTATTTACATTTGTTGACCGGGAGTATCCGACTGGATTTTAAGCAGAGGCCCGGGGAGAAAAGCTCCACAGTTAAAATAAACAGACAGTAGTTACATTGGATTACATAGCGATTTACAATATAACATAGCAATTGCTTACAACATATTTACAGATGAAGAACATAGTACATCAGTAGACAACTAGAATCTTTATCTGTGAAGTACATAACAGACATTAACAAATGTTACAATAAGAAGTTCCTGCTGTATAATAAGTACTAGGCTTATGAGCATCTGAGCTTGCTATAATCAAGGTAGTTAGTGGAGTGGAAAGAAAGATAGTGGTTGGATGGGGTGGGTGATTTTTGAGTGGGAGTTGCAAGGGCATAGCCAGCATGTTTTTAGGTGTACTTTTAGTAACGTTTTGAAGTCGGTGCATGATGGTACAGAGGTAATTGTGGGTGGGAGGGAGTTCCATAGTTTGGCTATGGTGCAAGAGAATAGTGCTTCACCAGCAGAATTATTGGCTTTAGTGATACCTGCACCTCCTGGTCTCTATTAGTCAGGAGATTTGAGCTGCGAGAAATGACAAATTTGCTCCCATAATTAAAAAGATTTGCAACAACTTGATAATAGAGACAATGACAGTTTGTTCAACATACAGACCAATATAGTTTTACATCACATCCTTGATGTTAAAGAAATTGAAGACACTTTATAGAAGTATTGATCTTTATTACAGTGTGATGACAATTTTAAACATTTATTTTCTGAGCTCCCTACTTTTACTTACAAAAATAAGCCAAACATGAAACTTTTACTGTAGAAAACAAAGATGTCTAGTAGTGGGCTACCATTAATGAAAAAATGTGGTCATTGTCCATTGTCTGTACATCAATGCAAATTACAAGGGACTTCTAAGTAAATTGAACTCTTTTTATGGCAGTTCTTCTTATAATTGTTTTTCATAAAGAGTGGTATATCTAGCTATCTGTTCAACATGTGAGGCATTTTATGTGAGACAAACTAAAAATGCTTTTAACAAACATATATATATCAGCATCTTTACAGCATTCAGCATAAACATAGTAAGATCGCATTAGCTAAACATTCTATGATGTGTAATGGGTTTACCAAGTTCACATTTTTTGTGCTTGAACAAATTTTGTCTCTTCCATATAGTAGTGATTGGGAAAATAGACTCCTTCACAGGGAAATGTGCTGGCAATTCAGACTTTACGTTACAAATTACCCTGGTCGGAATGAAATGATTTCTATTGCTAGTGAATTGAAAAAAAGGACATTAGAAATTTAATAATTTTCATTATTATTTTATTTAGCATCATTTAGTTTTACAAATAAGTAAAATATTTTTTACTACTACAGAATAATGTGACAGGTTCAAACAAACTGTGTTTGTAGTTGTTGCTTTAAATTAATTTACTGTGACCTCAGGATTGGCAAGCTTGTGATTGGTTATGCTTGGAGGTATGTCATCTTCATTCATATTTTTAAATGATGGTTGCCAACATATCATTCAAGGTTCTGATGATGTCTTTACCCAAAGACGAAAGCGCTTAACCTTGAATGTGTAATTTTTGTCAGCTTTTAATACAAGTTTTATTGGATGTTTTTGAATAAAAGCACAGAGTGGCAGGTTTTCTTTCTTGTGGCTGACTTATTTGATGTTAATAGTGATTTATTAGTATCTAATATTAGTTTATTAATTTTCATACTGTGTCAATCTTCCCTTCATTGTAAGTTATAAATAAATTCATACACTTTTACAGGTGTGAGCAGGTTGTCTGTTTGGTGGAAAGATGTTTTAAAATGTTATGCTTAGCATGTAACAATCTGTGAATTGTATTTAGGCCGAAGGTCTATAAACACAAGAAAATGTAGCCAATTCAAGGAAGCTTTCTGTTCCTTAGCTGTACAAAATGTGTGATTTGATAGTTTTCAGCTTACTAACACTAAGCTTTCAAAGGAATGGTTTAAAAATGTTTACAGATGTAATGCAACTGGCCTCACTCTCTCACTCAAATATGAACTGATCACTCACTTGACACTGCAACCTCACCCCTCCCCCACCCTCCACTCTGACTAGGGTGCAGTACCTGAGAGTTCGGTCATCTTTTATGTGCACTTAATATCATGGAATTAATTACTGCCTTATACAGTTACTATGTTGTGTCTTTCGGCTTTTCCCAGTTAGGGGTTGCCACAGCGGAACTCCGGTCCACTAATGATTGGCAGTTGATTTTTACGTGCTGAATTGCCGGCCCTAATGCACAATCTTCAATGAAGGTACGCCCATTCATGCATGTCTCCACAGTAGATGCTCTAGCTGAGAATCGAACGGGACAACGTCTTGCTGTGAGGCGACAACGCTACCGCAGCACCACCACTGCGGAGCCTTATACAGTTACTATATTAATGTTTATTGTTCTGGCCTACACAAACACAAACTGTATGTATGTAGTTCATCTACTAACTAAGGCAATGCAGTAATGTAAATTAAATTTGTAAATTAAATTATGAGGTAATGCAATGCTCCAAAAAGTTGAGACTCCCTTTCTCTCTTTGGGTCAGCATACCCAACATTTTTAATCATTTTTGTTTTATCAGTTTATGATGGTTTAAACTGAGAATGTAATTTGCCGGAAGGCGAAATTCATTACTAGTGAATACTTAGATTGGTTTTATAACAAAGAAAAATAACTGTAGTGTAAAAAGTGATAGATTAAGGCACAAGAATTTTTTTTTTTAATGGGATTGATTTTGCTTTTCCACTATAGTTTACTGCACTTATGTTTAAGATTTTTTGAGTAGATTTGGTGTCTTTCATTAGATGCAATTAAAACATAGCTCTTAAGCCTTTGGAAACAGGTAAAACTTGTTTGGCAAGGCAGTGTTCTAGAACTCACCCCAGTGGTGATCCATCCCCACTGATGGCACCACCTCTGAGGCTGGACATATCTCAAATAACACCCCCTCTCTGAACAATTGAAATAAGTGCATGTTGTTGCAAGCTTTAACACATTATCAGAGCAACACTCATCTGCCTGTAAAGGAGTATTTATAAATAAAGATATATATATATATTTAGACAAGAAGCAGCTCTGAGAGTCTTACAATCATTTTTAATCACCTTTCTGATATGTGAAACTGGAAAAGATCTTTCTACAACTATATTCTTTTTGAGACTGTGTTACTTCAACAGAGACATTGTGATTTTTTTTGTCATTTAAGCCATGAGGTTTTATATTGGTTAGTAAGTAGGTGCATCTGCTGGATAACAAATTACATTTGTGTCATGACTGCATATGAGTTTATAGATTAATAGCAGGCATACTGCTGCAGGATTTATAACATTTATATTGGGAATGTGTACCTATTGGATAATACTCTTCAGACAGACATTTTTTGCAGCCAGAGATCTATTGGTGCAAGTAGTTGTATTTTTTTTGGCTGTGGCTATCAGTGAATAGCCTACTTATGAAAAACAGCAACTTGTTTGCTTCTCCCAGTTAATTGTTTGCTACCTCAGCTTAACAGTCACTAAGGGATATCGAACAGCTGACAACTGGCCAAAGACTGATACCAGCCTGTGCTTTATTGCAAGTAGAAATATACTTATGATATTTATAGACTGTTACACCTATATAGTTTTATAATTAAATTGCAATAACTGCTGTTTGAGTACTACATTAGTTTCATACATAATATTTTCTGAACTAAGTATGTTGATCATGCAAAGAGACATTTCTAGTTCATCCATCATCTAATATCTGTGGTAAGGTCCGTAAACAAAACAATGAAATGCTACCTACTGTGCCATGGTTATTGCAACCTCTGGTTCTGCTGGATCTCCTAAATTATCTATTGAACTGTTGTGTATAACAAGGTTTAGTGTGAAGAAAGCTACCAGTATAGCTCAGCTGAGGATGCACACCACAGATATGGCATTGCATAAACACTTGTCATACTGCATAGCAGTCATCTTTGTGGGGATTTGGTCCCACCAGTCTCACTGTATAGTTGGGCACACAGTTGTGCCACTGGATAAATTAACAAATTTTCTGTTTCTCATCTGTAGATCAAAATTGCACTTGAATATGGATAGAGATGAGCTTTGTTTTATGTGGATGGGGAGTCTGTTCTAGAGCAGCTGTATCCTCTGCAAGATAAACTTGCCCCTTCAATCCAGTCTGTTGATGTGCAAAAGATATTTAGATCCCTATGCTGAGAGCTTCTAATGCCATTTGACTTACTTATGGGCAGTAAATCAATCAGTATTGGGTCAGACGATGCCTTGTATGCCAAGCATACCTCTCAACCTCTTAGAGCAAGAAATCTGGGCAAAGCCATAAATAAAAGTGGGACAAAGGTCCCAAAATAGGGACTTTTTTAAATAATGCTCTTACAAACTTAGAAAGTTGATAGAATAACAAGTTTTGCATTAGCATGAATTTTCTGAAGGGTATGAAGTCTGAAGGTCAAATGTCTGTCATTATTTTCTAACTTCAATCTTTAATGATTTGTCACTAATTTGCCAGAAAACCACAATTTTATGAATAACAAACCAAAAATATGAGACAAAAATCTGGACATTCTGCAAAAATCTATACAGTTGAGAGATATGATGCCAGGCACAAGTCATCTCTCAGGAGTCTATAGGATACAGAGTATAATGACAGGGTTTTGAGCTGGTCCATGTATGAAGTGTTATTTAGGCTTTGTATCCTTTTAGTAGGGTATCTGTAGGAATACCATTTGTTGCATGTGTCTGGACAAATACATGCCAAAGTGGGCATTATACTCAGTGACTGGCCTAATAACAACAGAGGAAAGGGGGACAATGACATCCCTAGAGGTTGACACAATCCTTTTGTTTATAACCTGTGCAATATAAAAGTCTTTCTTCTGACAATTAACACATGTTGGTCAAAAGTTAGGTCACTGCCAATGTAACTTCCCAAATCTGAAGCACCTGGGTCAACTCTTTAGGGCTGTATTGCCAATGTGGTAGCTCACCAGAGTAAATGACTTCCCAAGGGATACGATAACATATTTTTTGGCATTTAGTTTCAGTACATGATTTTATCATGTTATTTATTTGGAACAAAAAAGCCTTCTTGCAGAATGGCTAAGTAATTTGGGGATCCAATAACTGCTCCTAGCTTGCAGTCATCTGCAAACTTAATCAAACATAGCCTTTTGGGATTGACTTTTACATCAGAGAAGCAGAAGCCAGACAGGAGAGGTCCTACCACAGAACCTTGGGGACTCCACTGGTGAATGGTCACTTTGTGGAGGCAGCATCTCCTATTTGGATTTCTTGTACCCTAAATGTGACCCATCTGGCAATTCAGCAGGTGACATAGGAGTTTATTCCCGGTTTATTTAGCTTTTCTACTATGCCTGATTAGGGGATTGTGTCAAATGCTTTGGCCAGAAAACTGTTTGCAGTGTGTACTATTTTCAACTTTATTTCCAGTTTATTTAGCTTTACTTTTATGCTTTAATTGTGGATTGTGTCAAAAACATTGACCAGGTAGAGGTTTGCTGTTTGTACCATTTTATTTTCATCCATTACTATAGTGACCTTTTCAAAAAAGTCCACCAGATTGAATAAGCAGGACCTGCCCTTGTCAAATCCAGACTGTGATGTGATCAGTGTTTGAAGGTTGCTTATGTTCTTATTAATTATGATAAGTCTTTCCATTTGATGTGAATATGAGGCTGGTCAGACTTATGGGTTTGTAATTGCCTGGGTCTCTGGAAGGTCCTCCTTTATGCAGGGGAATGACTGTAGCGGTTGTCTTTTTGCTTAATATAGCTTTATGTTATTTAGGATGTATTCAGGGATATTGACAATATTGACAGGACTCAGTGAAAAGTATTTTTAGTTTCTGATAGTGCTTTTAGGACTTGGTCTTGTGTAATAACCAGAAGCAAGCCAGTTTCAGGTGTATCTTGTAATCAAATCAGGTATTTCTGATATGAAATTATATATCTGTACAGGGAGAGAAAACAATTATTTCAGATTAGTCTGTCTTGATATATACCTCTATACAATATCTTGGCTTGACAATATAGACAGTGTTGAAAAAAAACTTTTTCTTATTTTTTTCTCTAGAAGATAACCTCCAGTATGCCTACTGCTCCCTTCAATAACTTTGACAATAAAAGCCTTACAAACTCTCTGAGCAAAACCTTTTGCCAGCTACTGTATTTCACCTATTTTTATAAATATGTTTTTTTGATTGATTTTCTTTTTCCATTATTTAACTAATCAGTTGTTTTACACAAATGCGTCTTTAATTATTAATGTAAATAGGATTCCATCAACTGACCTGAATTGCTTATGTTGACAGAATATCCTCTTTAAGACATTGTCCACTAAATAATTGCACTGAACAATTAACGTTGTTTTCTGTTTCTTTCTTATCTTGCTGCTGTGATACCTTCCAGTCCAGTTACATTCTACCATATTCACAGGTATAAGCTCATATTTTGGTCTAATATCTTTTCAACATCCTTCAAGTCATAGGTTAGTCCTCCAAGGTAGCCTGTAGGCAGTGAAGAGCAAAATATGATTAAAATCTGCTAAATAATGTACTTTGTGCAAATCAGTTCTGCAGCTAAGCCCTAAACCAAGTTACCAATATCACAAGTTGGTAAATGCTAAAACTATTACTGGATCTTCTATTGTTGTGTCAAATTAAAATTTGTTTATCTGGGAGAACATGATAGGCACGGGAAATCAAGGTAATACAGCTTTGCAGCAAGTACATCACATGGTCACATGGTGAATACAAAGTTTCACATGGTTTAATCACATGGTGAATACAAAGTTTCACATGGTTTAATCACATGGTGAATACAAAGTTTCACATGGTTTAATCACATGGTGAATACAAAGTTTCACATGGTTTAATCACATGGTGAATACAAAGTTTCACATGGTTTAATCACATGGTGAATACAAAGTTTCTGTTGGTTAAATGTATCCAATTGTCTTGGGTTTCTGACTCCATGACAGGAATGGACTCCATTCCTAAGTCAATGTATGATTAAAGTTCATGAAATTATTGTCGTTTCAGTCTTTGATGTTAGCCAGAAGTGCTCTTGGCAGCACTTGTGATATGCCCAGAATGGACTCTTTCTGCAGTTCAGATGGAGTTACATGTATCTGTAGCATATCTAAATAAACTGAATTTTATTTTGGTTTTTATAAGACCCATTAATCATACTACTATTGCAACTCTCTGAGTATCCTTCTTCCACATTGCCCTCACTTCTGCTTGCAAATCCTGGTATTTTAGGCCTTTGTGTCTCTCTGTACATAAGACACTGTAGTCACTGGGTGTAGCAATTTCAATGATCAATGCTACTTTTTTCTTCTTTTCATGGACTACTATATCTGATTATCTGGCATCTATTTTTTGAACTATTGGGAACATGTGATCCCATGCGATATAAACTTCATCATTCTGTATAATTCTTTGTGGTCATATTTCCAGTGCTTCTTAGCTACTTCAATATTGCAATGTTTGCATAATCCCTAATGCAACTTTCTTGCCACATTATTATGCCTTTCGGTATACAGGCCACCTGCTATTAGTGTATCACACCCAGCAACAAGAGGTATGACTATTTCTAATTCTGTTTTACAAAACCTATATTTGTCTGTTTCTCCCACATGTTCAATATACTTTGTAAACCATTTTGTATTTACCCTGAGCTGCCAATATTAACCTTTCAACTTTTGGTTTAAAGTCTCCTCTCCTTAACCATTCCTATGTCAGCTCATGATCAACATGAGGTTGTTCTAGGAGTTTACTGTACTTGCAACTATATTTATGCATTTTCCACATTTCTTGTCTTCTCATCTGATCCTTCACCTTATTGTCTTCCTTTTGTGTTTTGGCACATTCAGCTGCTGCCTGATTTTTGTCTACTTCTGGTTTGATTCCATTCCAGCTTGACACCAATATACTTCTGCTAAACTAAACAGACAAGTCATCTTAGACTTGTTCTCCTCATATTTTAAAACCTTCCTTATGTTTAGATCTTGTGAGGTCAGCAGATATTTATGCAGTCCAAAGATTGCAGATCTATACATGTAATAACTTTCAAGGAGGCCCATACCTCCTTCAGAATGGGGAGTTTAAGATCTTGGTATATATTGATTTTTATAAATCATTCGATAAGCGTAAAGCATTTTTCTTGTTTTTTTCTTTCCAACTGATTCAGTACCTTTGGGGCCAATCACCACAAAACTGTAAGTTAAAACAGGAAGAGCAAAATGAATGCAAAGTTTCCTTTTAGGCTAAACAAATGTAGCCTAAATCAGAAGGATGACAGATTTCCTATCCCATCCATTGTGCATGGCTATATCCAAACAATCATTTTAGAGAAATGCTTTTTTGTATTAAAACATACTTGTATATCTTATTAGAATTGACTTGTGCTCTTACTAGACAAATTAAAGTATTTTTAAACCAAGATATAAAAATAATAATGCAAAAAATTCTTCACTGGATGAATAAATTAATAAAAAAATGAAATGTGCGCAAGGCTGCATTGAGTAAAAGAAAGCAAATTATTTCTGTATGCAACAATATCACTCATCAGAAAGCAAAAAAAATAAATAAATACATGACACGAATGTTAGCATGTGTAGAAATTTCACAGGGGTCATTCTGTCTGCAATTTAACTATGAAAAGGAAATAATTGATAGATAGACACACAGCTGTTTGTAGATAGATGTGTATGTATATTGTCTTAATGTTTATAAATGTGCATCAAATAAATCTTTACAGGAGCAGTACAATTTTTAGTATATCAATTATGCACAAGTAAGTTACGTTTTTTCTTTCTTTCACTGTTTTTTCCCCTTTGTTTAGGAGCTCGTAATTCAGTATTTCTGCAATCTTAACAGCTATGCATAGGTGTGTATATCTAAAAGTTAAGCACTCTTTCCAGTTATTTATGACACCTCATATTTCTGGTTTATTACTGCAAATGCTGATGCAATTTAGTTTTTCATTCCATGCGCCACAGATTCTCAGACAATGTATACTATTTCAGAATGTTAATTCTGAATTGCCATTGATAATTACATGTGCTGAAAGGTAGGAAAACTTACCCAACAATGAACTTTTTACTTATTTTAGACAGTATATGGCTCACTTTCAAGTGATGACAGGCACCCAGATACAGGTCTTGCACAATGTTGAAAACAATGGTAATAATATTAGTGGTTTGGCATTTAATATCAAATGACACCTGCATGTCAAGGGAGAGGCAGTCTTTCCAAGTTATACAGTTGTTCTCCACCCATCAGGATGATACCTGCATAGCTTGAGGCATGCAATGAGTAAATCCCAAGACTGAATGCAATTACACAGTCATAAAATAACTTCTTTGTCCTTCCTTGTTGCCAATAAGTACTTAGTAAACTGATATATTTTCATTTGTCTTTCTTCCTATATAATACCTTAGATCTAGAGAGTGTAGCATGTTGTCGAAGACTATGTTATAGCGTCTCAATCCTATAGATAGTGCAGGTTTTAAAGGTACTTGATTTGTGGACGTACTTGTTATTCATAGATTAGATAATCATTCTTAGATATTGATGCCTACCATTTTTCTTTAAGAATTCCTATAGTCCATGAGATCACATTCTGAACTTTGTTCCAAACAGGGAAGCAAGAAGCAGAAAAAAATACAGAAAAAAAGCTAAAATATAGATTATGAAGCTGTAGGCCAGATAGCCTCTGCAGGAACTAAATATATAATTGAAAAGATCAAAGTATACTGCCCTTTTCTGCATCTAAAAAAATGAACCATTATTTGCAGATAGGAAAAATACTTGCATGACTGAAATGTTGAAGTGTTAAAACAACTATTATATATAACCTGATTCTGTTGATCCTCTATATGCACAGTTTCTTGTCCTTTAAACGGCTTATGAGATTCCTTATAGTACTGTAGCTTCTGCTGTGAGACAAGCTTGTAGTAAAACATTCCATATCTTAAAAAGTCTTATGTCTTCCCTGATACACAATGTAAACTGTCAACAATTGAAACATCATTAGTTTGTAAATAACTGCATTATACAACATCACAACTCTGACTATACATTTTTAAGGACAGCATAATAGAAAACATGCTCATCACAATGTGAAGTCACATAATATATGGAGAATCAGGGATTAATATCTTCCTTTTGTCTCCAAGGTACCATTTATTCAATAATATGAACTATTGTTTTAAATATCTTTCAAGAACTTTAGCAGGGGAGGTGTAAAGTTTATTTAGTGGATATGAAGATCTAAGAAGAGCTCTGTTTACAATAGAACAATTGACTAGGAACTTAAGAAACACAACCACATATGAAAAAAATATATGGTTGTTTGTTTGAATGACACTGTTAAATAGAGACAAAGTGGTATGTGAATGCTTTTTTCTCATCACTCCAGAACAGAGAGAACAATATTTTTCTTCATGAAAGGAAACACTGCACCATTATATACTGACAGTTTCTTTAAAAACACCAAATAAATAGATCTCTGGCTCAAGGAAACAAGAAAGAAAATATATTCAGTATACTTAGTGTAAAACTTCACACAAGCTTTCACACCTCACAGGTGCTTTCTTAAGCGTTAAAGCCAATGCAACAAAATAAGGACAACTGAATAGCATGTTCGACCATGGGGCCATTATAGTAGTGACAAAAAGTTTAACTCACAGAAATTAAGGTGCTGTGAATAAAATGCAAGTAAGATTAAATATGCTTAATAAGGATAGCACTTAGACATATTAATTCCTAAATCATTATTTTCCAATACTAACTTATGAGCAATGCTGCCATTTAAGCCCTGGTGTTTTGCTAGCTTTCCTGATGGTGATTCAGGTCAACTTAAGACAGGGCACTTCCCTTTTTATTTGCTAATAATATTTGTAAAATCTGAAAATGAAAAATGTGGAAATGATTCACTATGGTACTGTGCTAGATATGAATAAATGTGTAGAATTTTATGGCCTATAGGTGCTTAGTAATGTATTATGACTGCTATGGTGTCAGAGTTTTGGAAAAAGGGATGCAGTGTAAATTACTGCAGCTGTGTTACAGGCAGCAGTCATGCTATAGAACTGCAGTGAAGAGGTCAATCACTATTAATGAGGAAAGCTGGACTATAAAAAAGGTATTGGGAATGATACATAATGGATGGGAACAACTTGTTGGGGGATAAAACAACATAGAGGGTTTATGTCAGTCCAGAAACACCACTCCATGGACCAACTCACCAAAGACAGAAAAAACACACCAAATAACTGGAGAAATGATCATCATCCACTTTTACTGTGTTCCTTGTCCTACAATGCTTAACCAATTAATCAGTGAGTCAAGAAAGTGTAAATCTAAAGTGCATCCTGAGCAATACAATGCTACAGAAGCATTTAAAGTGCATCAAAAAACTTTTAAAATGCAAGTTCATGCAAAAGCACTTATACATTTCTAGATTAACAAATACTAAAACATTTACCCTACAATGGTTGATCAATTAATCAAGTCAAGAACATTTAAATCTAAAGTGCATCCTAAACAATTAAAGTGCTTAAGAAACACAAACTTCTTAAACTATAATGTAAGGGGTTGCATTTTAAAAGTTTTTGATGCATTTTAAATGTTTCTGAAGCACTTTAATTGTTTAGGATGCACTTTAGATTTAAATTTTCTTGACCCAATGATTAATTGATCAACCATCGTAGGGTAGAATGTTTTAGTATTTGTTAATCTAGAGATGTATAAGTGCTTTTGTATGAACTTCAGTTTTAATGTTTTTTGATGCACTTTACATGCTTCTGTAGCATTTTATTGCTCACGATGCACTTTAGATTTAAATTTTCTTGACTCACTGATTAATTGATTTGACATTGTAGGGCAAGGAACACAGTAAAAGTGGATGATGACCATTTCTCCAATTGTTCAGTGTGTTTTTTATGTCAGTCCAGCCCAGATGATAACTCATCTAGACATCAGTTGGTTCTGTAGCTGAAGTCATGGTTAGATTCAACCTCTACTAGCCTGCTTGTCAGAAAGGCCTAGTTGTACAACAGCAGTCCATCGTGCCAGACAGTGCTCTATAATGTCTGTTCAGGCATTCAACTGCTGGTGCAACTCTTATGCAAACAGCCTCCACACCTGATGCTGGATAACATGAGAGAATACCTTCAGACCACTCTCAGAAGAAAGGTCTCTTACTTTTCCTCTGAAGTTGCTAAGGATGCCAACAGTGAACCCACCAAGTTTCCTTGAACAGGGTGACTTCCTTCACCCTGCTGAAAGGAAGATGTAGCAACCACTGGTGACCCAGTACCAGCTGAATCATTCCTTTCAACTATCCAAATTTTTGCAGCATGTCCAGAGTTTTGCCTCACATTTTTTTGGTCTGTTGCTCATAAAATATGTGGTTTTCTGGCAAATCTGTGAGGGCTGAATTCACTAAATAATGGCAGACATTTCAGTTTCAGACTTCATACCCTTCAAAACATGCACAGTAATACAAAACATTTTATTCCAGCAACTTTAAAAGTCTTTAAAAACAGTATTTAAAACTTGTCCCTACTTTTTGACCGTTGTGCCCCCATTATTTTTGGCTTTTGTAAATTTTTTTGTGCTTAGATGTTGAGAGGTATGAACTGTATGACCAGATACCTACAACTCCTCTGATTCTACATAATATAGACTTGGAGAAGGATGAGAAAGGAAAACAAAACATAAAGAAAAACGATTATTAAAAAAATACATTGCACACTAGTAGAGCATGTTCTATCGTCTTCCTCCTCCTGGTGAAGCAGGTCATGATGGAGCTGCCACATGTCATTATATCTGTGCCTACATTCACCTTACGTATGACCATCATAATGGCCAACTAGGTACTCCTCACGCTGCCTGTGGTACAGATACAGAAAATTCCTTATCTCTCTCACATACCATGCAGGAGCTCTGCTGTTTTCAGCACCTGACAAGGTCATGTATACCTATCAGGTCCACTCAGGAAGCAAAACAATATCCCCATGCGCATAGAACAATGCGTGATGTACATTACAGGGCAGAAACAGCCAGCTAAAGTAGGGATTCTTCACTTAGGAAAGTTCATCGCTATCAGCCTAACAAGCTGTATGTATGAGCATAGAGTACATATATCTCATTAACACTAAGATGAACAGGGGCAAATATGCTATTGCTGCTTTTGATATATGGCACAATGTGTTATGGTGGAGATTAAGAGATAGTGAAGCTAAATATTCTCAATAGCTAAACGTGCTACAATGCTCATTTATTATCTTGCATGTACCAAAGATGGCTAAAACATAAAAAGTACAAAGTCTTGGATATTCAAAATACATTCAGGTGAAACACTGGTATGTCCCATAGGGATAATTTACATATATTCCACAGGCCATCAATACAGGAGGTTTAAGGCATTACACAAGGAAGACTACAGCTTGGCTGAGTCTTTCTTGCTGTTTTTGTATACAATACCTTATGCACTGTACATCATCTCCTAGTTGAAGCAGTGGATGCCCTTTTAGTTACTGTATGGGAAACTGTGTGGTACAGGTGGAACCTTCATGGAGATATGTGTCCAATTAGTGGCATCACACCTTAGGGAAATATCTGTTCTATAAAATACCCACATAGTATTAATACGTCTTGCTACAATGTAACCCATATATGCTCTTCCACATGCTTCAGCATTACGTTAAGGAACTGGTGTATAATCCTCCACAATGATGCCCATGAAACTCCTGTTATGTCACTTATCAGGTAAAGAATGATGTCTGTACCAGAGATGGCTAATGTTACACATACCCTTGTGTACATATGGTTGGACACTGCATGCATTAAGGTGTTCTACAGCTGTCTGAATTCAAGTAACTTGCAGCCAATGATTCAAATAATTGTTACCTAGTCTTTGCAACTGCTGGCTCTTGAACCTAAATGTGAGTTCAGCTATGCAGCTGCCACACAATCTGCTCACATCCTAGGAGAAGAAGAAAAGTGAGTTCAAGGACTGGGTAAATGGAGATGGAAAAGGTGCTGTAAGGTTTAAGGAGGGTAGTGGGTTGTGTAGTGTGGACTTTAGGGTTATGGAGGGGGGGCAGGGATTTTTAAGTTTAGATAGTGATCACAAACAGGTGAGGGAAGAAGGGAGCAATCAGGACTTTGGGGTTGGGAGAAGGGATTTTAGGTTTAGGGAGGGATGGGGACTTTGGGGTTAGGCACTGGATGGGAGTTTTTTGGGTTAGGATCAGAGTTCTTGTAGGGGTAATTAACATTACTGGAGATGAGTTAAAAGGAGTTAAAACACTTGCTGAAATGAGCGAGTGACAGTGAGGACATGTGTCTTGAGCAAGTGTGCCCTGAGCATGTATAGTAAACCCCATGCATTCCACTTGATTCCATATGCAGGCAACAAGTCCCCCTGTATTGTCACCATATCCAAACTGTAATGGCTGACAACATCATAGCTATGGAGGTGATGTTATACTACATGCTGATAGACCCATCTACTCCACAGAGGATCATGATGTGCAATGTTGTGGGTACTGCTCTGAAAGCAACAACTAATGTCTGTCGTTGAGCTATAGCTGCTGTTACAACAACATTTTATTTATTTATTTATTTTTATTTATTTAACATTTGTTGACCGGGAAAGTCCGACTAGGTTCCACAGATTCTGTTTTCAGTGGAGGCCCGGGGAGAAATGCTCCAGAATATAATCATAGATATAGTTCCTGTACACCAAAGATTCCTGGAGCTCAGACAGGATGAACAGTGCAACAGATAGTACTGGATTTATAAGTCTCTGATTAGTCTGTCACACTTCATTGGTATATACAGTAAGACTCATTTGCATTTGTGTTTAACCTACATTTGCATGATGGTGTGTAGTTATTTGCATATGTGTATATTTCTCTATTTCTGCTATAGCACAACCATGCTACATGTCTCTGAATTATCTTCTTCCTGTGTCACCACTCTGTACTCTGTTTTTACTTCTTACTATGTGCTAAATATTTCTGAATACTCTCAGTGATGTCTATTCATCCCACTGATGTGCTTAAAGAGTGAATCTGAATGTCTCTTATAATCTGTATCTGAGTACAATTCTTTAATTTTGTATTTTAACTATTTGTTAATTCTCCCATTATAAAAACCTTACCATTCTTCATAAATTTTTCAGATGAATAATTCTGGTACAATCTATTTTGTGAAACAACTCAAACATCATTTCATGTCACAGGATGACCATAAAAAATGGCATGGAAAAGATCCAACTCTTTGGTTATCCTGTCTACTTGGGGATAGAGCTATTGTTCAACTTGTCGATAGAGCTATTGTTCAACTTAAAGATAGAGATATTATTCAACTTGGCGATACAGCTATTGGTCAACAAGATGAGACTGTGGTCTAAGTACTGCTGTGTGAATGTGCCCATTGTTAGTTATACTCTACTTAATATGTTTATATATTACTCACCAAAAACAAGCTCTCTTACACCCCTAAACAACAATATCACCCTCCTACACTCTCACCTGTCCTTACCACTACAATTAAAAAACTGCTACAAAAACTTAAACTTACCACCCTTGCCACAGATAACTTACCAGCGAACTTCCTACAAATAGCAGCTGACTCCCTAGATTACCCTGTTTCCATCCTTATTAACCGCTCCAGTCAGGAATCCTACATCCCACAGCTATGGAAGGTATCATCTATCATCTCTCTTCATAAAGGTGGAAGCTCCTACGATATCACTAACTACTGACCCATAGCCATCTTACCCCCCCTTATCTAAAATACTAGAAAGGTGTATCCACTCTCAAATTATGAAATTCCTAAACTCCAACAATCTCCTCTCTCCAACTCAACACAGCTTCCGACAATACCATAGCACAACCACTGCACTCCTCTCCTTCACAAATACAGTTAACCATCACAGAAATAATAACAACTTTGTATCAGCAATGTTGTTAGACCTATCTAAGGCATTTAATATGGTGTCACACACCATACTACTAGACTCCACAGCTTTCCTATCCTTTGCCGCTTCCACTACAGCCTAGTTTAAAAGCTACCTGTTAGACAGACAACAATCTGTCCAATGGCTAAACAAACTTTCTCCCCTACTCCAAACCACTATAGGAGTCCCACAAGGTTCAATATTAGGACCACTACTCTTCTCCATATTTACTAACAACCTTCATACCTCCAGCCAACATGCCACACTTATACAATATGCAGATAACTCAACTTTGATTTGCTTCGCAATATCAATGACTACCCTACAAAAACTTACTCAGGAATCCTTCACCTCAGTGGAAAACTGGATTACCCAGATCCGACTCATCCTCAATCCCAACAACACCAAATTACTTATATTTACTCCCAACAGAACTAAATCCACCCATCAACCTTTTACTATCACATCCAAAAATGGTATTAACATCTCCTCCACTGACCACACCAAACTCCTAGACGTAGAAATTGACAATAAACTACTTTTTGATGCCCACATATCACAATCAATCAAAAAGGTTCACAAAAAATGGGTACACTATACAGACATAGAAAGGCACGTTTTATACTAGCTCAAACATACCTACTGTCCACCCTTATGTATGCTGATCCAATCCTTACCCACACAAGAAAACAAGACATTGAAAGGCTTGAATAATGCTACAATAAAATTACCAGATTTGATAGTAACTCCACCTTCAAAACTCATCACTGTCAGGCATTACGTGAGTTTAAATGGTTAGTACCTCCTCAACTACTTAACTATCACTAATTAGTACAAGCCTACAATATTGTGAATTGTCCTAACAAATCCCATCCCTAAAACAACTCCTAACTCAGTATGTGTCAAATCGCCCCCTCCGTTCTTCTGAAAAAAAACTCTTCTGTGCATCTCCTCAGCCAATAACTCTGCAGGTAAAGCTCTGTCCTCCCACAATATAGCCAGAAACTGGAACATCCTTTCCCCTACTCTAACCTCCGCTCCTTCAATTACTCTGTTTAAAATATCTCTCAAACACAGCTAGTGAATTCTTGGCTGTACCCATGCATCACATAAAAACACTACCTCATATAACATCGATCTTCTAGCTACTGACATAAAATTCTGCTGGTACGCAAAAACTCAGGAAACCCTACCAATAACCTGAAAATGTAATTTTTCTAATATTTTTGACTTTAAATTTCTTACTTTTTTGTATAAAAGTGCTTATGACTAATATTTCCTATATGTAACTTGTACTACATGTTTGATAACTTTTATGGAGCTTTTCTCCTTGGGACTCCGCTGTAAATGGACCTGTCTCTAGTCAGACTATCCCGGTAAATAAATGTAAAATAAAATAAAATAAATAAAATTATATCTAATGATACTCAGTGTGGCCACATGCTAAGGGTTTCACTAATAACTCTGCAACAACTGACCTTTATTCATTAGTGGAAGACCTAACTAAAAATGTCTACACATATGATGAGATGTGCAGTCATGTGGTTGATGGCCTAATTTATAATGATCAGTTGAAGATGTGTTGAAACATAAGTCACACATCCTTAGAGATTCTTGGGATGTTTTATGGAAAGTTTGTGTTGATTTGCACAGTCAGCAACTTTTATTTTTTAGCAATTGATGTCAGAGATTTGTTTCCGGTTATACCGCATCAGGTAGGGGCAGACTGGTTCTTTGAATATATATGAACAAGGTAGACACTCTGGACTATAATGCTACTAAAGTCATTAGTGTTTTGATGGAACATTTATTAGAGAGCAATTATGTTTTTTGAAGGGACTATTTATAAGCAAAAAAACAGGGATGGCAATGGGGGCAGCGTGTGCACTGATATTTTCCAACATGGTTATGGTTCATTGGGTAAATATGTTTTCATCTCAGAATTTAAGGACAGGTGGGTTTTATATTGTAGATTCTCAGATGACATAGTGATTTTTTTGGAAGAACAGTGAGAGTAGATTGTTAGAGATTTTTCAATACATGTACAATACCACGGAATTTTTGAGATCCGTGATGGAAAAATCACATGACATTCTACATTATTTGGATGTAGAAATTAGAAAGGATATGGAACACAAAAGGTCTGTTTCTGACATATTGAAAACCCATCTACTTAAATATGCTGCTACATTTCAAAAATTGTCACCCACTATTTCAAAAGAAAGCTTTGGAAAAAGGCCAACTGGAAATATGGTTGGTGTGTATGACATCAATTACTGACACATTTTGTGAGGAAAGCATACAAGTAAGATGTGTTAATAAATAGAAGTTATCTAGAAAGATTTCTGGACCAAAATTTTTATAGAAATGTATAACAAAAAGGTTGATGTTTTTTATATTCCTTTATTGTGACAAAAAGATGAATGTGAGACCAGTGAAGTGGCAATTGAGAGCAAAAGCACTTAAAACCATATAGGTAGTGATGCTGAAAAGATTAGAAGTGTTATTTACAGAAACTGGACATTTTTTGAATTTAGTGGAATAGATCATAAGAAACTGAGTATCACCCCTCGCATTATTTATAAAAAAGACTGGTGTATGAATAACTATATTGAAAGGATAGGGAACAGATCCAACAGAGGCCATAAAAAGCGCGACCATACAAGTGTGGTAGATATAAACTCTGTCCCCACATAGAGAAGGGTGAGTATATAAGAGCTGTGGGTATAGGAAGTTTTAATTGCACCCTGTAATAGTTATACCCAAAGAATGGTTTACATACCTCGGTGCAGGAATTGTCATTATTCCAGAGGTAAAACTGAAAGAGCATTAAAAGTAAAGAAATTATGAACACCTTCATAATAACAGGGTGAATTAACAAAGGAATACATTATGGAACATATACAGTAATAAAGGAATCATGAATTTGGTTTCTTTGTTATAGATGGATGGTATAGAAGTAGATGACAAGGGGGACCATTAAAATCAGATTAGAACTAAAAGAACTGCAGTGGGAGTTAAATACCAAGGCAACTAGCCCCTATGTATTAAATGATTTTGTGTTCTTAGCATGCATTTTAAAAATGAAATATTTAGTAGTGGTGTGGTGGTGCTACGGTAGTGTTGTCGCCTCACAGTTAGATGTTGCCCGTTCGATTCTCAATTAGAGCGTCTTCTGTGTGGCAACATGTGTGAACGGGTGTTCCTTCATTGAAGGTTGTGCGTTAGGCCCAGCAAGCCAGCACGTAAAACTCTACTGCCAATCATTAGCGGACCGGAGTTCCCCTGTGGCGACCCCTAACCGGGAAAAGCCAAAAGACACAAGCAATTGTATGAGTTCAGTTTTAAAAACCTATTTCATCAAGGAAATATATTGTATTGTTTTATATAGATGGTACGACTTTAAATGTGTGATGGGTTAACAAGGGGGAGAGGTCAAAAGTTATACAAAGAAATGACACATTGTTCTACTAACTCTGATGAAGTCCCAGTATGTAAGGGACAAAAGTGCCTATTTTTTATGTGCCTGTGATTTTTTTAAGTATATGTGGATTAAAGTTGGCTTGACTACACCAGATTGTAGAATGCTTTTTATTCTACCAATCTCCATCGGCACAAGCATGTTTATGTGATGAGATGAGACTTGGCTTTTGGACAAGTGCTAGAAAAACTTTGGAACTAAGCTGAATTTTTCTGGTGGTTCAGGTACAGAGTTTGACAATTATAGTGAAGCATGCTTTCAGAGTATGGTGCATTGTTACAAGTGTATGCTTCCTCTGTTTTAACTTTAGTGATTATGGTGAGATGTTACATCGCTTTTGGGCAACCATTGAATTGAGTGTGGTCGCACCTCATTGTATTTATTCTGTGTTTTATGTACTGCGGCAGGTAATTATTGGGAAGTGGTCATTAGAATGGAAAGTATTGGTACACGCCTTCTCTTGTCGGGGTCTTCACTTTTGGAGTTACAAAGTCACTGTTTGACTTGGTTTTACATTGCAAACTGTTGCACATTCCTGCACACTGCAATTGTAAACTATTATTATTATTATTATTATGATTATTATGATTATTATTATTATTACTATCATCATCATCATTCGGTAGCAGCAGTGTAGTTAGGCTTAGTCAAAAATTACAGGTGAAACCACAAGGCATGATGAGGGTGAGTCCCCTCTTACTTTCTATAGTCAAATTGACTTTGCCCTCAGCTAACATCTCATTTTCCAAATACAGCAATGAATGTATTCAGTTACAAGAAAAATTCTTTGACTCATGAATTTTAACATATTAGGTGATAGCATAGCCCTCAGCCTTCCATCTCCCAAATGTGGAACACTACCCCCTAGTATTGTGTAACAAATAAGCAACACTTGGGACACTTATGGATAACTTGTAATTTCAGGTTGGAGATGTATAGTATGGTCAAACTGAGCTTTATACTTATAAAAATGTTCTTTTAAAGAATGAATATAATTAAATTAAATATAAATAAACATTGTATACCACAGATAAATGAGCTATTAGCCACTGTGCATTGCACATTAGTTGGCAGTTGATGGGGTAGTAGCCAATCTTGTTGGTGCAATGCTATCTATGGACACCATGGGTACCCTTTATTGTCATATTGGTGGAATCAATGGCTCTTAGCACATTGCTGAGGTAGGCATTGTTGTAGGAAATGTACTAAACCAAAATTACCCATGAATTAAATCTCTAAATACTTATTGAAAGAGATTCCAAATATGAATAGTAATATGAATTTTAAATTAATCATCAGTTTTAAACCACAATTAAAACCAAACATTGCAGACTTCAAAATGTTATTAGAGATCATAAGTAGGTCATTATTAAAAGTCCTGCACTTAACAAATATTATAATTTAAATAAATATGAAAAATGCTTTGTTTGACTTGGAATTTTAAGTTACAGTAACAAAATTAATATTTTATTATCTGATGTGATCTTTTATAAGAAATGTGAATTTTCTGACAGTTTTAAAAATTATGAGCATACTAACAAAATCACATTCAAATGTAAATGTTTCTTCATGGCTTATTTCAGAAAGATGTTTTGAATTTTCCTATGATGGAAATTCCAAGATTGTAAGTTACTTTGGGCAAAATATGCAAGGATACTCCAAATCCTGCTTTCTGGTCCATTATATCTACTAAGTGTTCTAAACCAGAACATATAAGTCATACATCAAGACAAAATACTGAAATATTTAGTGTTTGATATTTGCTTTGATGATTCTTGGAATTTTGGAAAAAAATTAAGGGGTAAACTAGTCTAAAGAAATTATGTTTAATCATGTTGATACCAGCAGATATAGAAATATTTACATACAGTTATACTACATGATCAGGATAGTGACTCACTTAGAGACTGTATGTCTGACAAATATTATCATAAGATTAAAGATGAGTGAATGGGGAGTCATAGTAGCAACCATTTATTCAAGAATAGTTGCATATGCTTAGGTGAAAAAGTTTGCTTTTGAATAGTGATTTGTCAATAGCAAATTAATGTTTTGCTTTTGTTTTATTGTGCATATTTTTATTTAGCAATCAAGCTCCATACATTTGATAAATGATTTTTTTATTTAAACAATGCCAGTAATATTATGAATGTTATACAGAAAAGGTCTACAACACAGTGAGAATTTTTAGATATTATATTAGTCATGGATGTTGCAAAACAGTCTTCTAATTCTAACAGTTTTTGTAAACCTAGATTTACTGTATTTATTTATATGCTACTAGTTGTCGTCCTATATATGTTTAAATACGTTTATTTAAAAAAAACTATGGATGAAGGATTCAAGATTGAATACTAACAACTTGATTTTTGCAGGGGGGAATGTGATAGCTGGGAAGAGAGAGATAGAGACTGAAGAACACAGACAAGAAATACCCCCCCCATTTAGAAATAGGAAGAGAGGGGGCACACTGATATAGAAAACAAGATGGTTAAATGTCCGTCGGCCTAGTCCTTGAGTCAGAGTGTGGATACTAATGAGATCAACAAAGATAATACACAATAAGTGGAATGTTTTAAGGGTTAAGTTTTGAACCATTTCAACTAAAGGGGAAAAAACTCCTTGTGTTGTTAGAAGACCCTTTAATTTGAAGACCATTTTAGAAAAAAAAGTTTTTTATACTTTGTTGAGTGAGTTAGTCCCATTAGGCCAATGCTTACTTTTCAGAAAACACTAGTGGTGGTATTCTCACTGACTGGCTAGAGCAGCGGGAACTTTCCCTTCTCTTTTTCCATAAGAGCTATGAGATCTTTTCCATCCACATGACATGAGCTACCAGAAACTCTGTCAGATGGGGGCTTGGTTTAACATGTTATCCAAAGGACAGTAAACTCAAGAGTACAGCAGTCATTTACCCTTATGCTGCACAATAATGTCAGCAATGGAAATTAATCTGTCGACATGTTGTGAAAATAGAACTGACAGCCTTTGGCACCAAAGTCAAGTATGCTACCCACTGAAATACTTAGAACATAGAGGTAACCAGAAGCATAGAGACTGACCTTTCTTTGTGGTTTTGGCAATTATGATAGATTTATACCACAAGGTAACTATCTTGGAGTACCTTGGTTTTAAAATAAAATTGGATATAAAATATATCATGCCTGTATAATATAGCTAGCAGGGTGCTTTAACTGGGGATGCTGTGATACTGTTGATGCCTCTGATGCATGGTAAACAGCAAGGATATGGAATTAATTAATTAAGAAAGACCCATGTACCAACAGGAAAAAATCAAACTGATAATACTTTTTTCATGGATAGTCTAGTGTGTGGAAATTTTTGGAAAGTTTAAGTTTTTCATTTAGGCGTTATGTAGGTCACGTATTCTAGCCTTGGAAAATATGAATTAGAATTGCAACTGTGGTGTAATACAGCAACAGCTTATGAGATACATTACGTTCTTTCCATTAAAAGCAGTTTAGCTGTGAAAACACAACAGAGGAATTTATTTGCCTTTTTTATAGTTCTACATTTTGTTGTTAATCCTATTTATTGAATACCTTATGAACATTTAAAATTCTACTAAACAAGTCCATTCCTAAGCAAAAGCACTGAACAGTAAACACACTCCTTTGTATTTGTATTTGCACTAATTTGTATTTTGTATTTGTATTCATCCTACCTGAAGTATATAAAAAAGAGTTTGCAATTTACCACTTTACTTTAATTTAGTATGTTTTTTTTATTTTATTTTATGCTTTTCTTCCTGATGAAAATGGGTTTCTGACCCAGCTGGACCTTCCTGGTAAACAAATGTTAAATAAATAAAATAAATTAAATTAAAAATATTCTGCAGTACTGGATTTGCTGTTCTCAGCTTTATAATTCTGGTAGACAGTTTCAGCTTTAATATGGGCTATTGTCCACATCATTTGGAAATTCGATAAGCTATAAAACACACTCTACAGGCAGGGCAGATTTTGGCATGGTTGTGCTACAGCAGATCTTGCAACTTTTCATTTTTTCATTGGTCAGCAAATACATCCTGGATATCTATACAACTTACAATCAACCTTGCCACGGAAGATTAGACAGCCACATAAGGTGCTTACCATTATAGTGGAACTTAGAGGAGAAGAAGGCTTTATAGCAGTAAATCTTCATGCCCGCTTTCCAGTTTTAAGACTTGCATTTAGTTATTGTTTCCTCTGTTAATATGTTCACAACATTTCTCACAGGATTTATTTGAGAACTTGTATCTGATTTTTTTTCAGCTTAGCTCTGGGTATTTGTGAACATCAAACTCATCTACCTTTGAGCTTCTAGGCCTGAATAACTAAAAAGAGAATGTGACCCATTAGATATACACTGGAATCTTTCGTTTCCATAGTCCTTACCCTCACAGGCGTATAATCAGTGATAGTCCTTGCAGACAGGAAGGGGGGGGGTTGCAGTATACAAAACAGAAGGCATGCAGTACATCCCATAATGATTTATAATCACTGTGCCTCTCCTCAAAGGTGCAATATTATTTTAAGAAATACTTTATTATTACTATTATTTTTAACTTTCCTCTTTTATGTTTCTATGTGTCCAATAAAAGCAATCATATCAGTTGCAGCCAAGGAAATCAAGCCTGTGTTCTTCAGTTACAAGTAATTTAAAAACAACATAAATGTAACTCTCTTTTCTTTATTGCCAGCTGCCACTTCTTTTGATATTTCTGAAAATATTTCAGGTAATCATTTAGTGTATGACTTGTGTTTCATTGCTCTACAGTTCAACCTGTTCAGTAATTCACGAAATAACGCCCACTGGCCTAGCTGAGGAACATTTCCTGGTTTGCTCCACAAAGTTTGAACTCTGTCTTAAGTCAGTTAGGATTTTAAATCAAATAGGTCACAACATAAAAAAGTTTACAAACATATTTAAATGGCGTCTTCTACTTTAATAATCATTCCTCATTTCTGAGGAACATGGACATATTATATTTCTGCAATACACTGTTTTAAAAATTTGGATCTTCATTTTGTTTTGCTTTGTTACTTGTAATGCCTTTCCTTGGAATTTTGCCTGCTCCTCTTTTGTCAGTGATTGCATACTGACTAATCCTTTATAGCAGTTTATGAAACATGCTATTCCATTTCTTAAGCTTCACTTATAACGTTCAGGTCTTTTAACTCCGTAGCAGTATTGACAAAGCAGATACTTCATCTGTTAAGTAATTCAGCTTTTTTTATTTTCATTGCCAGTTCTATGAGTGATTTCTTAATTAAGCTAAGGATTAGGGTTGTCTACCTCTGAAAATATTTCATAGCATCTTAACTGGCACTGTGTGTTCTTTTTATTTATATACAAAACTTTTACAGAAGTCTTTGAACAAACCATGGAAAATCATTTATGTTTTACCATCTGGAGTTCTGTGTACCAGCCTGGGTACCTGTTTTAACATCTTCCATGTTTTTATATGCATATGGATGTTTTCCTGTCCTGTTATGTGTTATAGCTGTCTCATGGCTTATATCTATTACAGCTGACAATGTCTCTGAAACTCAGAGGCACACGTTGAGATCATCTCTGATTGCTGCAAGCTGAGGCATATCTTAGTTACTCTCCAGATCCCTATCTGCAATCTGCTTTAATGTTTATGAGCATGGCAGCTTTCTTCGTGTAGTACAAAAGGAATATCTTGTAGTTGAAGAATGCAGTTTTTTAAATAAATAATATTCCTCTGTCGTTTTTGTTCTAGCATCACAAGCAAAACTGTATATTTTAGTATAAATCTAAACTGAGTTTTGTGTTTACTGATCATTTATGTTATTAGTAATACTTCAGTAAATACACCAGCATTTCTGTTATTGCAAACTGAGCTAAATGAATTATTCCAGTTATAAAATATTCGATTAAGAGAAATGAGTAAGATGAATAGCTGTACAGAAAATCAAGTGTCAGTGTCTTAAACACTGCAAATTCACTTTGAATACCAGAAAGATCAGAAGGTTGTGGGTTTCATCCCCACAATGAGCACTTACAGTTATAGTCCAGGCCAGAGAGTGGATGTCATTGGCCTGCTTTGCTGGTTCTTGGGGCAGGCATTAAGGATCCCATGGCACTTAGGTACATGTGACATGTAGAGGAGATTCTTTAATTGTCCTGATTGAATATTTCAGGTCACTATACACTTCAGCTTGTGTCTCCTCTGAAAATAGCCATAAAACATGTGGGGTCAAGAAAAATGCAGTATATACATGAATAATCAAATTATTCTTCTTTGCTGAACCATTCTAGCTATAACCAACTATAGAATGGCACCTCTTATTATGAGTGGTGTCTTCCCTAACAATTGTGCAAGAAGAAATACTGTGTGGTTGTCCTATGATTTCATACATGGGCATGTACACCTTCTTCGGTAGATATGAACAGTAAATGTGAACAAAGAAAAAATCTAAACAGAAAAACAAAGGCATGAGATGATTCTTAAAACAGTCTGTGATCACAAAATGGTGAGAAATAATAGATTGCTACCATTCTTCATGCAGTGATGTCTGTGAAACAGGC
>NC_056745.1:997882446-997894946 GCF_019279795.1 Protopterus annectens | reverse complement strand
TTAGAACATAGTCATTGTATAATGCAAGAAAGGTTAACATGAAAGCCTTGCAGTGTATTAAGCTTATCTAATCAAATAGATTTGATTAGATGAATTAGAATTGCCTGCTAAATACTAGAATTGCCTGCTATATACTAGAAAATGGCTGTAACATTCCCCACAAAGGAGTAGTCCTTACACTCTAAGGACCATTTACTAAGGTTGCCATTGTCCTTCCTCCTGACCAATAGATTACATTGTATAAGCTAGTTACTTCACCTCCCTAACGTTTTGGTTTCTGCATTCATTACATGAAAGGAAATCTGTTCTACTTTGTGCCTTCTTGTTAAATGCCCTGAAATGGCTATTAATGGATTGCTCTGTGTAATAACTGGCCCAAGGACTGTATTTTACTCCTCCCATTAATCTCTACCACCTATAACTGCACCCTTCCACACTCCTCACACCACACCCTATCACCTACCCACACATCCTTCTAAATTACAAATCTATCACTACTTCATCTTCTGTCGCTGGCTTTTCTCAGTGTACTCACAGTTTCAACTAGCTACACAAGGCTACACCTAGCACACAATACATAAACCAGAATACTAAATCACATTTCTTTAATATCTCTTCCAGCCTACTCATCATTAATTACATTGGCACCCTGAAAATCAGCACCCTGAAATACAAGCAAGAAGCATATTGTTCACCATTAAGTTCATAGATACATTCATAGGTTCACAGATTAGTAGTAAGCTAACTGCCCTTGCGAGACATTTTAAGCCTAGCCAATTATCCTTTGTGAGACTCAAACCCTGCACCTTGTGTTTGTAAGGCAAACACCTTAACCATTAGGCCACCCTCCCAACCCCCATTATCCAAAATCATGTAGAAACTCAAGACTAAATATAAGGGACTCTTCAATAGTGGACAATAATACTGAGATGGGAAATACATCCCAATCCCAGACCCATGCCTCTAACTCCAGACCTCACCAAACCAACCGCCACACATCGACAAACAGTAACAGGCTAACTCTTCAAACACCTATAACTCAAAGTACTGGACAGTAACCTAAGAAGTCTGGATAATAAAATGACAGATGTTCATACCTGTATAGTCCGCTACTTCCCTGACCTCTTCACAGCCATGGAACCCAATTACTAAAGATACAGAAATACTCCCACTAGGTTATAATATATTCAGACTAGATAGAACCAACAAAAAAGCAGATGGAGTGCTGTTTTCTACAGAAAGGTTTTTGATCTCTCCACTTACCATGAGGCAGGACTTCAACATTACTTTAAATTTTGTATTTTACATGTAATATATGATAAAATTCACAGAGAAAATGTTATACATGAGATTGAATTAGATGAGTTTCACTGGATTTTGTACCTTAGGGCACACTTACCCCCTGGACTAAATGGGTATGCTTCTTTAAAGCCTCTACCGAATGACATCCACATGAAAGTTTGAATTTTATGATTTTTATGATTCTAGATTTTTATGATTTTATATAATTATATGGTTTTTAATTATATTTTATAAAAACAAATTGTCTTGAAATCCTTAACTTCATTTTTAGTCATGTGACATTCTTTAGTGATGCAATTTTTAGTCATGTGATTTTTTAGTCATGTGACCTTTTAGAGAGTATTAAACAGATGCACTTAATGTCTTTCACTAGCTTTGCTTAAGGAAGCTGTGTATGGTGAACATTTACTGTTTGTTAAACTTGCAGTAAAACTTGCAGCAAGAATAAATTTCCATTGACTTCCGTGATTTCAGTATGGTTCAAGTGTGTTTTTCTTTATATATATATATATATATATATATATATATATACACACACACACACACACACACACACACACACACACACACACACACACACACACACCATGATACTATACCTACTTTCAACAATGCTGAACTCCCCTTCTAGTCAGCTAGTAAGAACATTAGCCATTTCATGACTCTTATTCTAATTAGGGTGTTGAACTCCCCTGCAACATGCAGGCACAACTATAAGCCAATCAGGAACCATAGCCTTACTTCCAATTATAAGGGCTATTTTTCTACCATAGTCCCTTGTTTAGCATTATTTAAACAAATTGAATGTTAATGTATTTTCAGGCTACAGCAATGTATCTGATGAAGTGTGATAGATGAAAGTTCTCATTACTTTGAATAAAGCAGACAACTTAAACCTCAGATAAATATTTCTTCATGTTTTCATTGCTCAGTTTTGAGAATGTTTACCCTTTAATCTGATTAGTTGTCTGCCTGCAAAATACCTACAGGAATACAAAAGTGGATTACTTCAAACAAAGAAGCTTTTCCTTTTGTTTTTACTGTGGTATAGTAATGAACCTTGTGGGGCTGTTTGGGTTGTCTGACTTTGTAGCATAGCTGGTGGAATCACTGGAATGAATGTTAGAATTCAGTCTTGGAAGGATTCTGTAGATATGGCCTTGTTAATTCTGGAGTCTTCATTAACTGAGAATGAATTGGCATCTAGGGCTTTGTTTTGCCAGTCTATGTAAAATTCTCCTAGCAAGATGGTTTCCAGTCTTATGTTGACTGAGATCCAGGACAGAAGTTCTTCCAGGGTGGGAATGTTGTCACAAGATTGCATGTGTAGACACCTATGATGGCTAGAGATTTATGAGTAATAATCTGTGGCATGGGATAAAATGTTCAGCATTGTTGAAACAGGGTAACAGTATTATGATAAGTGGTTAGAGATCTAAAACATTTTTCTAGCATGCCAACCTGCTTTTTTGTTGATTTTCCCTAGTCTGAGTGTATTATAACTAGCAAGGGAATTTCTGTATCTTTGGGAACTGACTGTAACCAGACATCAGGGGAGTAGTGGGTTATACAGACACAAACTTCTGTGATTTTGTTATAGAGACTTCGTAGGTTGCTGTGCAGTATTTCACGTTCTATGTGGTTGGACAGGTAGCCTATCACTGTTTCAGGACATGTGGTGGTTGGTTTGGAAATGTCTGGGGTTAGATGCATGGGTCCAGGATTGGGGTGTATTTCCTCTGCCATTATTATTGTCCAATTAACAGTTTGGCTATTGATGAGTCACTTATATATGGGCTTGAGTTTATACATAAGTTTGGTTAATGGTGGATCATATGCTGGTTCTTTGTATTTAAGGGTGCTAATGTAATTAATGTTGAGCAAATAGATATTAGTGAAATGATTTTGGTATAACTTCAGTAAAGAAATGTTTACTTCCATCCTGCTCCAGGTCATCTGGGCTTCACTTAAAACTCTTCTCCATGATGAAACAATAAACACATTTAAAACAAGATTTCTAAACATTCTGTCAGAGCAAGCACCATTAATAAAATTAATAAATGAAAGATTTAGAAACAAACCAGCCCCTTGGTTAACTACAAAAAAAAAAGCAACTCATGCAGACTTAGAGATAAAGCCTGTTAGTCATGGCTACAAACCAAGTCTCAAACATCCCTGTAACAATTGAGGCAGTTAAGGAACCATAGCAAACTCCATAAAACAGGATAAAGCTTATTATAGCAACACACACAATGCATCATCAAACAATCCAAAAAACTTTGGGAAATGATTAAATGTATTGCTCAGTCTTAGAAAATCAACCCATCTCAGCCCGACACTAACTGTTAACTCCCAAAGCATTGTTTCACACTTAAACTCACATTTTATAAATATGGCAACCTCCCTCCCTTAAAAGAAAAGTACTACAAGTCCAGCCACCACATTCCAGTCCCTGAAGCTACAACAGACCTTCACACTCACTTTCTACCGTGCCAACATGTACAATTAAAAATACTTACAGAAGTTTAAGAAAACTACCCTTGCCCTGACCAACTGCTTTTGAATAACTTGAAACTCTGCAGATTTCCTTGCATTTCCTGTCTCAGTTCCATTTCCCCTTTCCTTCATAACCCTACAGGTGTCCGCCCAATTTTTGGCCCCTTTCTTTTCAATATCTTTATTAACAACCTAAACCAAGCCACCCTACTTGGCTCCTTAGTCCAATATGCAGACAACTCCACTATAGTCTGTACTGCACCCACCTTAAATACATTTTAGCAAAACACTCAAGTAGCTTTTTCTTCTGTGGGAATATGGCTTCACAATATTCACATTTCTTTAAATCCCAAAAAAACCTCATGATTTTCTTACCCAAGAGACAATCCACTATAAAAAGAGATGAATTCAGCATATTCTCCATTAACTCCCAAAAATTGATTTAGTAACCCATACTAAACTGTTAGGACTAATAATCATTGAAAACCTAAAATTTGATTTGCATATCCAAAACAATATTAGTAAGTCTCATAAAAAGTTAAGATTATTCTATAGATATAATAAGTTCCTCTGCCTCCATACTAAACAAATGATAACAATATCATACCTACTCCCATCTTTAACTTATGGTGCACCTCTACTTATCAACTTACAATGCTCCTTGTGATCTAAATTAGAAGCTTGCTATAATAAGACAGCAAAATTCACTACAAACAGCCACCATAACACCCATCACTGCATTGCCCTGAAAATTTGTACTTGCTAGAACCTCCTAACTATCTATCAGTCTTCCAGCTTTCAACTGCTCATAAATTTATCTATAAACCACAAGACTGTCCTATGCTCAACTCTCTTGTCACCCTTTATAACCCTTTGAGGCTCCCATTTTCTTGTAATGTTTATTTAAAATGTGTGATTTTTATAATCCTGGAGCTTTTCTCCCTGGACATCCACTGAAAAAGGGCTTTTACTGGCTCAGTGGCTCAGTGGACCTTCCCAGTAATCAACAGTAAAGTTGAGAACTCAGCACAGCTCCTCGTGGTGGCCAGCAGTGTTCCTCTAGCAGCAGAGACCAGAAAAGACTACCTTTCCAGATTTTAAGTATTTTTCTTGGCTTTTTCGACTTTTTGTGACTTTCGACTACTGTTTTTGCTTGTTTTATCAAAGTTTGCTCTGTTTTTACTGTCTTTATAAGCTAAAACTGTTTACTGCACTTGCTAGTTTAAGTTTTGCCTAAAAGTTAAACTACAGGCTAATACACTCAAGTGTACTAGCTTTTGATAGCATTTAGTCGAAAATTATAGCATTTATTGTGTTTTCTGCCTTTCTGTAAAAAAAAACTTGAAAAAAACAAAAAAATATCCTTGTTTTCCATACTTTCCTAACTAGTGTTCCAGAGACCAGATTTTGCTGATCCCTGGGCTTTGTCTTGGTTCCTGTGTTTCTCCATTTTCCTTGTTTGGTCAGGGGGAAGTTTCTTTACTCACCAGTGAGAGTGGGGAGTACTGAGCTGCCTGTTTGTCCTTAGAGGAGTGGTTTAAGGCAGTAACTTGTAGTCTATTGGCCATTTTGGGTCATTTCCTGTCTTTTCCAGCCCCCTGCTATAAAACGCATTTTGGCTGGCTTTTCCAGCTATTGAGAACTCAGCACAGCTCCTCGTGGTGGCCAGCAGTGTTCCTCTAGCAGCAGAGACCAGAAAAGACTACCTTTCCAGATTTTAAGTATTTTTCTTGGCTTTTTTGACTTTTTGTGACTTTCGACTACTGTTTTTGCTTGTTTTATCAAAGTTTGCTCTGTTTTTACTGTCTTTGTAAGCTAAAACTATTTACTGCACTTGCTAGTTTAAGTTTTGCCTAAAAGTTAAACTACAGGCTAATACACTCAAGTGTACTAGCTTTTGATAGCATTTAGTTGAAAATTATAGCATTTATTGTGTTTTCTGCCTTTCTGTAAAAAAAAAAACTTGAAAAAAAAAAAAAATATCCTTGTTTTCCATACTTTCCTAACTAGTGTTCCAGAGACCAGATTTTGCTGATCCCTGGGCTTTGTCTTCTTTCCTGTGTTTCTCCATTTTCCTTGTTTGGTCAGGGGGAAGTTTCTTTACTCACCAGTGAGAGTGGGGAGTACTGAGCTGCCTGTTTGTCCTTAGAGGAGTGGTTTAAGGCAGTAACTTGTAGTCTATTGGCCATTTTGGGTCATTTCCTGTCTTTTCCAGCCCCCTGCTATAAAGCGCGTTTTGGCGGGCTTTTCCAGCTATTGAGAACTCAGCACAGCTCCTTGTGGTGGCCAGCAGTGTTCCTCTAGCAGCAGAGACCAGAAAAGACTACCTTTCCAGATTTTAAGTATTTTTCTTGGCTTTTTCGACTTTTTGTGACTTTCGACTACTGTTTTTGCTTGTTTTATCAAAGTTTGCTCTGTTTTTACTGTCTTTATAAGCTAAAACTGTTTACTGCACTTGCTAGTTTAAGTTTTGCCTAAAAGTTAAACTACAGGCTAATACACTCAAGTGTACTAGCTTTTGATAGCATTTAGTCGAAAATTATAGCATTTATTGTGTTTTCTGCCTTTCTGTAAAAAAAAACTTGAAAAAAAACAAAAAAAAATATCCTTGTTTTCCATACTTTCCTATCTAGTGTTCCAGAGACCAGATTTTGCTGATCCCTGGGCTTTGTCTTGGTTCCTGTGTTTCTCCATTTTCCTTGTTTGGTCAGGGGGAAGTTTCTTTACTCACCAGTGAGAGTGGGGAGTACTGAGCTGCCTGTTTGTCCTTAGAGGAGTGGTTTAAGGCAGTAACTTGTAGTCTATTGGTCATTTTGGGTCATTTCCTGTCTTTTCCAGCCCCCTGCTATAAAGCGCATTTTGGCGGGCTTTTCCAGCTATTGAGAACTCAGCACAGCTCCTCGTGGTGGCCAGCAGTGTTCCTATAGCAGCAGAGACCAGAAAAGACTACCTTTCCAGATTTTAAGTATTTTTCTTGGCTTTTTCGACTTTTTGTGACTTTCGACTACTGTTTTTGCTTGTTTTATCAAAGTTTGCTCTGTTTTTACTGTCTTTATAAGCTAAAACTGTTTACTGCACTTGCTAGTTTAAGTTTTGCCTAAAAGTTAAACTACAGGCTAATACACTCAAGTGTACTAGCTTTTGATAGCATTTAGTCGAAAATTATAGCATTTATTGTGTTTTCTGCCTTTCTGTAAAAAAAACTTGAAAAAAAACAAAAAAAAATATCCTTGTTTTCCATACTTTCCTAACTAGTGTTCCAGAGACCAGATTTTGCTGATCCCTGGGCTTTGTCTTGGTTCCTGTGTTTCTCCATTTTCCTTGTTTGGTCAGGGGGAAGTTTCTTTACTCACCAGTGAGAGTGGGGAGTACTGAGCTGCCTGTTTGTCCTTAGAGGAGTGGTTTAAGGCAGTAACTTGTAGTCTATTGGCCATTTTGGGTCATTTCCTGTCTTTTCCAGCCCCCTGCTATAAAGCATTTTGGCGGGCTTTTCCAGCTATTGAGAACTCAGCACAGCTCCTCGTGGTGGCCAGCAGTGTTCCTCTAGCAGCAGAGACCAGAAAAGACTACCTTTCCAGATTTTAAGTATTTTTCTTGGCTTTTTCGACTGTTTTGACTTTCGACTACTGTTTTTGCTTGTTTTATCAAAGTTTGCTCTGTTTTTACTGTCTTTATAAGCTAAAACTGTTTACTGCACTTGCTAGTTTAAGTTTTGCCTAAAAGTTAAACTACAGGCTAATACACTCAAGTGTACTAGCTTTTGATAGCATTTAGTCGAAAATTATAGCATTTATTGTGTTTTCTGCCTTTCTGTAAAAAAACTTGAAAAAAACAAAAAAAATATCCTTGTTTTCCATACTTTCCTAACTAGTGTTCCAGAGACCAGATTTTGCTGATCCCTGGGCTTTGTCTTGGTTCCTGTGTTTCTCCATTTTCCTTGTTTGGTCAGGGGGAAGTTTCTTTACTCACCAGTGAGAGTGGGGAGTACTGAGCTGCCTGTTTGTCCTTAGAGGAGTGGTTTAAGGCAGTAACTTGTAGTCTATTGGCCATTTTGGGTCATTTCCTGTCTTTTCCAGCCCCTGCTATAAAGCGCGTTTTGGCGGGCTTTTCCAGCTATTGAGAACTCAGCACAGCTCCTCGTGGTGGCCAGCAGTGTTCCTCTAGCAGCAGAGACCAGAAAAGACTACCTTTCCAGATTTTAAGTATTTTTCTTGGCTTTTTCGACTTTTTGTGACTTTCGACTACTGTTTTTGCTTGTTTTATCAAAGTTTGCTCTGTTTTTACTGTCTTTATAAGCTAAAACTGTTTACTGCACTTGCTAGTTTAAGTTTTGCCTAAAAGTTAAACTACAGGCTAATACACTCAAGTGTACTAGCTTTTGATAGCATTTAGTCGAAAATTATAGCATTTATTGTGTTTTCTGCCTTTCTGTAAAAAAAAACTTGAAAAAAAACAAAAAAAATATCCTTGTTTTCCATACTTTCCTAACTAGTGTTCCAGAGACCAGATTTTGCTGATCCCTGGGCTTTGTCTTGGTTCCTGTGTTTCTCCATTTTCCTTGTTTGGTCAGGGGGAAGTTTCTTTACTCACCAGTGAGAGTGGGGAGTACTGAGCTGCCTGTTTGTCCTTAGAGGAGTGGTTTAAGGCAGTAACTTGTAGTCTATTGGCCATTTTGGGTCATTTCCTGTCTTTTCCAGCCCCCTGCTATAAAGCGCATTTTGGCGGGCTTTTCCAGCTATTGAGAACTCAGCACAGCTCCTCGTGGTGGCCAGCAGTGTTCCTCTAGCAGCAGAGACCAGAAAAGACTACCTTTCCAGATTTTAAGTATTTTTCTTGGCTTTTTCGACTTTTTGTGACTTTCGACTACTGTTTTTGCTTGTTTTATCAAAGTTTGCTCTGTTTTTACTGTCTTTATAAGCTAAAACTGTTTACTGCACTTGCTAGTTTAAGTTTTGCCTAAAAGTTAAACTACAGGCTAATACACTCAAGTGTACTAGCTTTTGATAGCATTTAGTCGAAAATTATAGCATTTATTGTGTTTTCTGCCTTTCTGTAAAAAAAAACTTGAAAAAACAAAAAAAATATCCTTGTTTTCCATACTTTCCTAACTAGTGTTCCAGAGACCAGATTTTGCTGATCCCTGGGCTTTGTCTTGGTTCCTGTGTTTCTCCATTTTCCTTGTTTGGTCAGGGGGAAGTTTCTTTACTCACCAGTGAGAGTGGGGAGTACTGAGCTGCCTGTTTGTCCTTAGAGGAGTGGTTTAAGGCAGTAACTTGTAGTCTATTGGCCATTTTGGGTCATTTCCTGTCTTTTCCAGCCCCCTGCTATAAAGCGCATTTTGGCGGGCTTTTCCAGCTATTGAGAACTCAGCACAGCTCCTCGTGGTGGCCAGCAGTGTTCCTCTAGCAGCAGAGACCAGAAAAGACTACCTTTCCAGATTTTAAGTATTTTTCTTGGCTTTTTCGACTTTTTGTGACTTTCGACTACTGTTTTTGCTTGTTTTATCAAAGTTTGCTCTGTTTTTACTGTCTTTATAAGCTAAAACTGTTTACTGCACTTGCTAGTTTAAGTTTTGCCTAAAAGTTAAACTACAGGCTAATACACTCAAGTGTACTAGCTTTTGATAGCATTTAGTCGAAAATTATAGCATTTATTGTGTTTTCTGCCTTTCTGTAAAAAAAACTTGAAAAAAAACAAAAAAAAATATCCTTGTTTTCCATACTTTCCTAACTAGTGTTCCAGAGACCAGATTTTGCTGATCCCTGGGCTTTGTCTTGGTTCCTGTGTTTCTCCATTTTCCTTGTTTGGTCAGGGGGAAGTTTCTTTACTCACCAGTGAGAGTGGGGAGTACTGAGCTGCCTGTTTGTCCTTAGAGGAGTGGTTTAAGGCAGTAACTTGTAGTCTATTGGCCATTTTGGGTCATTTCCTGTCTTTTCCAGCCCCTGCTATAAAGCGCATTTTGGCGGGCTTTTCCAGCTATTGAGAACTCAGCACAGCTCCTCGTGGTGGCCAGCAGTGTTCCTCTAGCAGCAGAGACCAGAAAAGACTACCTTTCCAGATTTTAAGTATTTTTCTTGGCTTTTTCGACTTTTTGTGACTTTCGACTACTGTTTTGCTTGTTTTATCAAAGTTTGCTCTGTTTTTACTGTCTTTATAAGCTAAAACTGTTTACTGCACTTGCTAGTTTAAGTTTTGCCTAAAAGTTAAACTACAGGCTAATACACTCAAGTGTACTAGCTTTTGATAGCATTTAGTCGAAAATTATAGCATTTATTGTGTTTTCTGCCTTTCTGTAAAAAAAAACTTGAAAAAACAAAAAAATATCCTTGTTTTCCATACTTTCCTAACTAGTGTTCCAGAGACCAGATTTTGCTGATCCCTGGGCTTTGTCTTGGTTCCTGTGTTTCTCCATTTTCCTTGTTTGGTCAGGGGGAAGTTTCTTTACTCACCAGTGAGAGTGGGGAGTACTGAGCTGCCTGTTTGTCCTTAGAGGAGTGGTTTAAGGCAGTAACTTGTAGTCTATTGGCCATTTTGGGTCATTTCCTGTCTTTTCCAGCCCCCTGCTATAAAGCGCGTTTTGATGGGCTTTTCCAGCTATTGAGAACTCAGCACAGCTCCTCGTGGTGGCCAGCAGTGTTCCTCTAGCAGCAGAGACCAGAAAAGACTACCTTTCCAGATTTTAAGTATTTTTCTTGGCTTTTTCGACTTTTTGTGACTTTTGACTACTGTTTTTGCTTGTTTTATCAAAGTTTGCTCTGTTTTTACTGTCTTTATAAGCTAAAACTGTTTACTGCACTTGCTAGTTTAAGTTTTGCCTAAAAGTTAAACTACAGGCTAATACACTCAAGTGTACTAGCTTTTGATAGCATTTAGTCGAAAATTATAGCATTTATTGTGTTTTCTGCCTTTCTGTAAAAAAAACTTGAAAAAAACAAAAAAAATATCCTTGTTTTCCATACTTTCCTAACTAGTGTTCCAGAGACCAGATTTTGCTGATCCCTGGGCTTTGTCTTGGTTCCTGTGTTTCTCCATTTTCCTTGTTTGGTCAGGGGGAAGTTTCTTTACTCACCAGTGAGAGTGGGGAGTACTGAGCTGCCTGTTTGTCCTTAGAGGAGTGGTTTAAGGCAGTAACTTGTAGTCTATTGGCCATTTTGGGTCATTTCCTGTCTTTTCCAGCCCCCTGCTATAAAGCGCGTTTTGGCGGGCTTTTCCAGCTATTGAGAACTCAGCACAGCTCCTCGTGGTGGCCAGCAGTGTTCCTCTAGCAGCAGAGACCAGAAAAGACTACCTTTCCAGATTTTAAGTATTTTTCTTGGCTTTTTCGACTTTTTGTGACTTTCGACTACTGTTTTTGCTTGTTTTATCAAAGTTTGCTCTGTTTTACTGTCTTTATAAGCTAAAACTGTTTACTGCACTTGCTAGTTTAAGTTTTGCCTAAAAGTTAAACTACAGGCTAATACACTCAAGTGTACTAGCTTTTGATAGCATTTAGTCGAAAATTATAGCATTTATTGTGTTTTCTGCCTTTCTGTAAAAAAACTTGAAAAAAAAAAAAAATATCCTTGTTTTCCATACTTTCCTAACTAGTGTTCCAGAGACCAGATTTTGCTGATCCCTGGGCTTTGTCTTGGTTCCTGTGTTTCTCCATTTTCCTTGTTTGGTCAGGGGGAAGTTTCTTTACTCACCAGTGAGAGTGGGGAGTACTGAGCTGCCTGTTTGTCCTTAGAGGAGTGGTTTAAGGCAGTAACTTGTAGTCTATTGGTCATTTTGGGTCATTTCCTGTCTTTTCCAGCCCCCTGCTATAAAGCGTTTTGGCGGGCTTTTCCAGCTATTGAGAACTCAGCACAGCTCCTCGTGGTGGCCAGCAGTGTTCCTCTAGCAGCAGAGACCAGAAAAGACTACCTTTCCAGATTTTAAGTATTTTTCTTGGCTTTTTCGACTTTTTGTGACTTTCGACTACTGTTTTTGCTTGTTTTATCAAAGTTTGCTCTGTTTTTACTGTCTTTATAAGCTAAAACTGTTTACTGCACTTGCTAGTTTAAGTTTTGCCTAAAAGTTAAACTACAGGCTAATACACTCAAGTGTACTAGCTTTTGATAGCATTTAGTCGAAAATTATAGCATTTATTGTGTTTTCTGCCTTTCTGTAAAAAAAAAACTTGAAAAAAAACAAAAAAAAATATCCTTGTTTTCCATACTTTCCTAACTAGTGTTCCAGAGACCAGATTTTGCTGATCCCTGGGCTTTGTCTTGGTTCCTGTGTTTCTCCATTTTCCTTGTTTGGTCAGGGGGAAGTTTCTTTACTCACCAGTGAGAGTGGGGAGTACTGAGCTGCCTGTTTGTCCTTAGAGGAGTGGTTTAAGGCAGTAACTTGTAGTCTATTGGCCATTTTGGGTCATTTCCTGTCTTTTCCAGCCCCCTGCTATAAAGCGTGCTTTGATGGGCTTTTCCAGCTATTGAGAACTCAGCACAGCTCCTCGTGGTGGCCAGCAGTGTTCCTCTAGCAGCAGAGACCAGAAAAGACTACCTTTCCAGATTTTAAGTATTTTTCTTGGCTTTTTCGAATTTTTGTGACTTTCGACTACTGTTTTTGCTTGTTTTATCAAAGTTTACTCTGTTTTTACTGTCTTTATAAGCTAAAACTGTTTACTGCACTTGCTAGTTTAAGTTAAACCAGGTAACTAACAAACTACATTAGTGTTT